>NC_092861.1:54065420-54094249 GCF_032062135.1 Pyxicephalus adspersus
TTCATGAAAACCTGTGACGCTTTTGGAACAGAAATCTAGAAATCAGTGTAACGCTCAGGTGGTTAAGGAATGCTGCAACAAAAGCTGGTGTAGATTATTTAGCTGGTATTTGGATTTTTATGTTTCTATACTTAAAAAGGTATAATTAAAATTTAGTCAAATATGTGAAATGTATTAATCAGAGACAATAGGTTACAGCAACATAAAATATTAAAATATGACCCCTGTCAGCCCTCATTTCTAATAAATCAACAGTGGTCCATGTGATCTATTACCCTAACACCTTTGCTAGTCTTATCCTAAATGCAGTCCTATAATAACTGCAAATAATGCTTACAATTTTTACAGTTCAGCAAATGTATATTCCAGAGCCAGTTGATTAAAATGGTCTCAATAAAATGAAGCAGATTAGTTTTGACATGTTTCCTTTATTCCAAGATGAAGCTTCATGTGCTTTGCATATTTCTTTTTAAGCATGTACAATTACTCAAGATCACCTTAATAAGCTCAAGTGCAGCCAACTCCCTTCAAACATGAACTCAAAATAAATTACGCTTTTTGGAAAGACCCAGATTTTAGTTTGTTAATGTACAACAAAAAATGATTGTTTCTCAATGTTCTCAAAGCTGTGATTTATTGGGAAACAATTACTGTGACAACAGGAAGAAGTGGATAAGAGACTCCTTGACATGGAGGGGACATCCCCTCTCAGCAATAATTATGGGTACAATAACAGGGTATCCCTGTTGAAAGGTGAACCCCCTTCTTTTCCTGCTCTGGTGTAAACTGTAAAGTTTTGGTTTTGCCTATACTTCTTGTCTTAGTAACAGATGTCACCAGATCAAACAGTAGATAAAAGAGCAGCGTTACAGACAGCAATAAAATCTCGACAGGAATTGTCTCATATATACACCCACTTCACTGCTGAACTAGACACTGAGACTTACCTCAAAAGAACTGCAGCTGTAATTCCAGCCAATGTTAGTTTGAAGCACTGTTTTTTATGAAACCTTTTTTGTATTAAACTTCATCATAAACTTTATTTATAATAAACATCATAAAAATCATACTTTGTTAATCACAGGTTTCAGCACTGGAAAATGTGGAACAATCCAGTGTGGAGTCTGGTTCTTTTGAGGGGTCTACAAATGGACCATCAGAGATGAGACAGTGGATCTAGATTAAAAATATTTATTGCTGCAATAGAGAAAATCTTTAAAGGCCTACAAAATCACTCTTGTTGGAGTTGTTATCTGATTGTCTAATAAGGTATTTTCGCAAGTCAATTTAAGCATAATAGTTTGCAAACAATTATTGGGGTGGATAACCATGTGTCTAACATTTTGGCAATACCCTCTTGGATTCTTGTTTAAGCTGGTTCTAACCACAAGGTTAGGATTTGCCTTTTAAGGTCATCCCCTTGACAGTTTCTGTTGTAGACGTCGCTATCTACAAACAAAGCAGTAATTTTTCTTATACATTTAGGCTTATAGTATTCTTTTATAGCTTTCATAAAGAGCCCCTAAATTTTTATCTCTGTACTGAATCCTCCAACATCTACCAAAGTAAAAAGTGTAGGGTAGACTGACCACTTAAAATAAAGGTGGTCATTCAGGGAATAGAAGTTATGTGTCAGTCTATGGTTATCATATAATTTTTTCCCTTTCGAAAAAAAAAATGCTGTATTTTTGGCATTTACTCCCAGGACCAGTGGTGACATCTTTATCAGCAGGATGCACTCTGCTATAATTTTGCATACATTCTGCCTTGAAGGATATAAACAAAACTGCTGCATGAAAAGGTCACTTTCACGGGAAGCTCTCTGGTATGTATTTGTACATTTTCTATATAATATAACTAGCTGATGGGAATGTATGACATCAGCCTATTTGCTTATGACTATGAACATTTTATTTATGACTAAAACCCACTTTGTGATCTCTGTTTCTTGCTTTTATAGGTTTGCTGCCAATCATGTTTTTGGTCCTAATAATGACGTCAAGCTTTCTAGGTCTTGATGCTTTTTGTCCAGTCTTGTGTAATTGCTCAGTAAAAGACTCCATTGCTTGTTCGGGTCCATCAATTACAGATATTGCCTCATTATTCATACCTAATAATTTTACATATGTTCGTATAGACCGCACTCAAGCAACAGAACTGACCAATACCAGCTTTAAAGAAATGCCTGTTACCTTACGTCTCTTTATCGAAGGCAATTATTTTTCATTAATAGAATTTGGAGTTTTTCAAAAATTTCCTCTTCTAAAGTCACTAAAGCTGACAAACAATGCTATAAGAAGTCTATCCCCCGGAGTATTCTACAGATTATTTTATTTGGAGCAATTGTTCCTCGAACAGAATGCATTGTCTGATCTTCATCCATATACATTTCACAACCTGACGCGTCTTACACAACTTACATTGAATAAAAATCTGCTCCGAGAATTGCCTTCTGGATTACTAGACCATCTTGTAAATCTTGAACTGCTGAACTTGTCGAGAAATAAATTGGGCTCTTTACCGAAGCATATTTTCAACTCCTTGTTTAAACTGAAAATCTTAATTCTATATGATAACAATCTGGAGGTAATACCACCTGGACTGTTTGATAATCTCACCCAATTAGAAGAATTACGCTTGTCTGCAAATGCAATTGTAACAGTTGATAAAGAAGCATTCTACAATTTACCAAAATTGAATATGTTAACTCTTCACAGAAACAAAATACAAACTTTACCTGAGGGATTATTTCTCTATTTGCCTTTGTTAAGTAAACTGACACTATATGAAAACCCGTTAACTCAACTTCCCCATGTGCTTTTTGGCAAACTGGAAAAACTTGCAGATTTGTGGCTTTATAGAACAAATCTACAAACAATACCGAATTTTGTTTTTAGTAATCTAACTAATCTACAGTTACTGATCCTAACTCAAAACCCACAGCTTCATACTCTTCCAAAGGAATCATTCTATGGGCTGGGCAAACTTCAACAGCTGTCTTTGCATTCAAACAGCTTGACATTTCTTAGTGAGGGTTTGTTCCAGGATCTTCAGCAGTTGAAAATTCTTTCTCTATATAACAACAATTTTGAGGATCTTCCTGAGAATTTGTTTCATCCTCTCACAAATCTTGAAAATGTTTTCCTAAACAATAGTCAACTAAGGATTCTACCAGGAACAGTCTTTAAAACCTTGACTAAACTTCGAAATGTTCGACTTGATGACAATCCTTGGGAATGTGATTGCAGGCTAAAAGATTTCAAGGTGTGGCTGAAAGAGAATATAAAAATTATACAGAATTCCATGTCAGTTGTTTGTGACCTTCCTTCATCACTCAAGGGAAAATCTGTCCTTGATTTTGATGCACCAGTCTGTATCTATACAACTATAGCAAATGGGGCAGCAACATCTGTTACAGCCAGTTCTACACAAAGCATACAATTGAGAAGCGAGGTGACCCTAACTTCAACCACATTGCAATCTGATCATTATAGGAACACCACTGTCATCCCAAAGCATATGGAAACAGCATATACTCACACATCATCAAAAGATGATTTATTCAATACTGCTGATCCTACCACTGCTTGGAATAAAGATTCTTCTAGATTCAAAGATGATTTACAAACTTCTCTTCTTAGAAGGTTATTTGCATTTTGTCTTCCATATGGAAAAATAATTTTTCTTCTTATTATGGTAACAACAACTATTCAAGTGCTTCTTATATTTGTGACATGTTTCATTATGCTGAAAATTAGAAAAATTCACTATTATTTTAGTAGTACTGAAAATCCTGTAGAGCTACAGCGTATCTTAATACCAATAGGTCCTTCTTCTATTCTGTAACATTGACCTTATTGCTACACATTTATGTGTATTATTTTGCCAATATGATATTTTCATTATTTTCAGTATATTTTCTACTTATAACATTAAAAATACAAACTGCCATTATTCACGTACAGCATGTACAGTATAACGTATGTAACTGTAGTTTTTAGCCTTTTGTTTTAAAAGATTTTCTAGTTGTCATAATTTTTTGTTTCCCAGTTTGTATGTAAAAGTCTTAAACTAGTCAAAGTGTTTTGTTTGTGGTCATTTTTTTTGTAAAGGACAATTGTTAGGTATAGGTTATGGTCTACTTATAGTAATACAAGTTTTGCAGGTTTGCATTTATTCAATACTGTGCCATAGTGTGTATTTCTGGCATATTTAATTTTTTTGTACTTTTTTTTATCAAAGAAGTAATTTATGTGCTGTTATAATAAGCATGAGTAAGAGAATAAAACCAACTAACCACCACAGCAGAAATTACATAGAAGAGTAGATTGAAATAGTGCTAATGGTAGCTTTATATGTGATTTCCCTAATGTATGTCTGAGCTACATATCTAAAATAAAACCAGAGGGGGTGTTATTCTACCAAATTTTCACCCCCCCCCCCCTCCAAGGACGAATAAATTTCAGGCACAGACCCTTAGAGCCTTTCCAAAAAGTAGTTTAATATAGAGGACATTTGGTAACCATATAAACAGATATGTGTTTCTCTGTGTGTGTATAATAATAAATTACTTGAAATCAGCTGATGTGACCACCTTGTGCCTGTTATTGCTTAATGATATTAATCCCTTTCTATTTAAAGATTATGTATTCCTAGGTAACAAGAAAATTATGAATGGAAACATAAGGAATGCATATTAAGCTTCTAAATCTATAATATTCTGCATACCACCTGATTAAAGTAGAACTCCAGTCACTGTGAATGTTTGTCACACTTTTAGGAATATGCAAACATTAGGACATATGCCTTTTGTTTTTCAGAGTTTTTGAGTTCCAGTCATAAAGAAATAAGAGAATTTAATCAGAGTATTAAGAAACAGAAACAATACTGCATCTTTGAAATACGGAATTATATATATATAGCCTCAGTGTTTGTATGGATAACAAATATTTTGTTAGATTAGATAATATTAGATTAGACAAATAACACAGCGTGATATGTTATATTTACTATTTGTTTTAAATATGTTTAGGCAGCGTATAACAACACACTTGTGGTTTTGTGCACTATGATGCACACATGCACACCAACAATTTGTTGACATCTGCTGAGATAGAAAATCAGCTGCATAAGCCAAATAATGTTGTCAGTCAGTGAGCTGACCTTGTGTAGTGGGTCAAATCGGAAACAATACACAGACTATGACACCTATTTACCTTAAAATGATCTTTAATAAACAGAAAAAAAATGTAAAATATAGAATTACATTTTAAACATATAATTCTTAAACACAAATTGATTACTAGAACAGGCACTTAGATGATATATTTTGATCCAGTCTGCCAGCAAAAGGTATAGTACAGTATAGTATATTTCAATAAAATGTTGTGATTTAGTAAGCCCTGCCTTGTTTATTCATGTGATGTGTAGATTTTAGAGATGTAGCAAGACACTTATGTACACTTTTTTTTGTATTTTGATATTCCAAATAGACAGATCCCATCTACCAGTGTGAAATAATGATTGCCGAATGGGTGGGCAGCACAATATACTTTTCCCAGTAATGATATGGCACAGGGCAGATACTGGTATGAAAATAGAACATAGGTTGCAGGAAACAGGATTTCATGGCAAGTCTCATGACTCATGAGTACAGACAATAATAAAACAGTGTATCAGCAAAGTGAAAATGAACAAAGTTATGTGGCCATACACTGGCAAGGGATTGGCTGTTTTAGAATAAAAATGTGTTAAGTCAAAACTAAGCAGATAGTAACAACTGCCTAAAGTAGGAACCTCTCAAATTAGAGAGGTTATTTACATCTTGTTGTGTCTCAGGGACAGAAAATAGAAAAATAGAGGGATCTTTTTGGAAAAAAAAAAAAAAAAGTTTTAAAGCGAATCAGATCCTCACTTTTTGAGTATTTGCAGAAATTGCTTGGCTTTTAATGCTGTCATCCCTCTTAAAATGAAAGTTGAATGGCTGCCTCTAGAAGTTCAGATTGAAGCAAACCTATACCACATAAATATGATGGCTGCTATAGCAGAAAATGCTGTTTGACTTCCATGGTGATTCAATGGTTTCCTTTAATTACTAATACAGATAAGATTTGCTGGCTGTAACCTTGTTCAGGATTGATGATTCAAAAATAATTTGAGCAGGACATAGCCAGGGAACGAGCAATTCTATAACAAGATTTGTCATAGCATTTGTTGTGTTACTAGTGCAGGCTTCCTACTACAATTCTGGAATTAAACAGATGAAACAGTTTTATCCCTTTAAAAGGGGTCTAATTGTGGAGATGCTTTAGAAATGTGATGAGCAACAGTGGCCATGATGGTGACAAAGGACATAAAAGTCAATAATTGAATATACATGAGCTGTCATGTCTGACTGAAATGCAGGGTTTTTGCATCCCAATACAAGTCTATGAGTATGCTACACCTAAATACAGCATGTCAATTCATTTTGTCAAACTGATGCCATCAACACAGATCCTTTAATTCTATATTTTTTTCGATATATAGTAAGAATAGAATAAATAAATAACATAGAAATGTAGATTGAAATAATGCATATGGTAGTTTGATATGTCATTCACTTAATGTATGTTTGGGCTACATATCTAAAAAACCAGAGGGGTGTTATTCTAACAAATATTCAAACCTCACCAAGGATGTTTAAAATCTAGGCACAAACCCCTAGGGCTTTCAAAAAAATAGTCCAATGGGGAGGACATTTGGGAACCATATAAACTGATATATGTGTTTCACTGTGTGTATAATAATAAATTACTTTGAAACCAAATGATGTGACAACCTTGTGCCTGTTATTCCCTAAAGATATTATGTATTGAAACAAGAAAATGAAGAATGGAAAGATAAAGAATCCCTCCTAAAGCTCCTAAATCTATATTATTCTGGATATTAGCAGATTAAAGCAGAACTCCCGTCACTGCAAATGGTTGTTAAACCTTTAGAAGTATGCATACATTAAGAAATATGCCCCTTGTTTTCCTTCAGTGGTCCATCCATGCTATGAACTAGATGTATGGGTTGCTTTCTAATAGAGGACACCTTTTTTTCTTCTAGGCGACCAGTCACCACAGTCAGCTTGCATGTGTTGGGTGATTGGCCAACTAACCACTCTTTTCTGCAGCAACACAGACATTACCAGATGCAAGGAAGATAGACACGTGGTGTTGTAAGTGGGTATACAGACTATAAGTGGCATGAGGCAGTAGAATGTGAGCAGGGACAGTTCTGCTGCTTTGTTCAGCAGTGTCAGGCTCCTGCGGTTGTCAGCAAAGCAGTGTAACAGCAGTGGTGTTGCTGGCTCCCCTTTCTCATGCTTTAGGTGCCATACACAGGGCAGAGGGAGCATTTAATAAAAGTTTTTAGTAGATCAGTGCTATCTGCTGATATAATTGTATGTGAAAAAGTTTTATAAATACCAACTAAAGTTTTACTGAAGTTTTATAAATACCAACCAGTGTTTTTATGGATAAAATTTATTTTGCTGGAATAAATGGTTAGAAGATGGGACAATAACAGTGTTTAAAGCTTTAAGGACTTATCACAGCAAGGATATGAGGAAAGCACAGGGCAGATAATGATATAAAAATAGCACAAATGTTGCAGGCTTTCAGTTCATGGCAAGTCTCATGACTGTAAGTAAAATAAAAAAAACAGTGAATCAGCAATGTGAAAATAACAAATATGAGTGGCAATACATTGACAAAATAATTTGGGAAGTTAGAATAAAAATGTGTTTTGTGAAAAAAAATTTTGTTACACAGGTGGCAACAACTGCCTAAAGGGGGAACCTTTTAAATTGGAGAGATTTCCACTTATATTTGTTGCGTCTCAGGAAGTAGAAGGAGATCGCTTGAAAAAGACAAAACAAAAACAGGATCAGATCTTCACTTTTCAGTATTTGCAGAAATTGCTAGGCTTGTGATGCTGTCATCCTTCCTAAAATGGTTTGAAAAAAAAGTAAAAGTTGAATGGATTCCTCTAGCTTCAATACCTATCTCTGATACAAGGCAAGTATTCTGCAAATGAAAACTCTTGATACATACTTTTTCTGTGCTCATCCAATATGGAAGCAATAGAACTAATATTTTCAGAAGAAGAAGTTATCAATATAGATTTATCTATTTACTTCACTGCAGGTTTCCTCTCTGATGATGATTGTGCCATGCATGGACCTCTCCTTACAGCTGTAATGGCTAATGCATTTGTAGAAGAACCACATATGTGAATATATTATGTGAGACATCACTCACTACTACTGGTGCTGTATCTGGACATCAAGCCTCTCTGCGTTGTATCATTCAAAATCAAAGCCATCACATAAAATCTGTCCATAAATCCACTTTGTTAGAAGATGTATAGATAATGCTCCCTGCCTGTGTCCATATCTTTAATGTGTTATAACCCTTAAGAAGGGGCCTAATTGTAGAGATGCTTTAGAAATCTTATATTATTTATTATTACAAATATATTCTAATGCCTTATTGGCCTCATCGTTAGGATTAAGTATTATGAAGCCTGACCAGAAGAAATTGGTGTTATGGTTTTAAAGTGCATGTAACCTAAAATTTGTTAAGCTTTGGTAAGGGCTTGGGTTACCAGGGTTTTGCTTGGGTTTAGCAGGTTTTGCATTCCATATTTGTCAATAAATATATATGGTTATTAATTGAAGATACATGAGCTGTCATCTTTTTATTGAAATGCAGGGTTTTGCATGCCGATACAAGTCTATGAGTATGCAAAACCTGCATATAGCAGATCAAGTAACTTTGTGGCTAAAACAGAGTCAAAAATGATGTGGTATTATGTTGCTGTCTGTGACCATTGTGTAAAATATTGTAAAATTTTCATTTCTTTTTCTGTCTTTGAGACACATTAGAAAATTAGTGGAAATCTTCCAAAGTGGGGTCATTATTTTCTTAGTTATCTCTGCATTAGGTGTCACAGTTTGAAGATTTCCACTCACCTTTTAATCTGTAGACAATTCTAAAATGTTTAATTACCCCCTCACTTTTGCAGCGATAGTGATTTTGCAAATGGAAAGGTAGATCTCCCCAACAGGGACTTGTACAGCAATGAAAACTTGACAAAAGTTTTAACCCTTCCACACACTTTACGGGTACAATGTACACACTGTTTTCACATGCATTTGGTTGGGAACTGGCGGTGTAAGACCATTTGGGTGTCCTGAATAAGGCTGATTGGCATGATTTAATGAGCATACAAATGTGGATGAGTATACTGTAACATTATAAGGAAGTTTGCAACAGTAGCTGGTCACTGTCAGATTTATTACTACTCTGCCCTTTTTTGATTGTCCTGATCACCAGTGTTACTGAAAACAAAAGTGAGGTTCAAACCAAAATTTTGATTTGCTTATTCCAGTGGGGATAATTGTTCCTCTAACCACTGAGTAAGAAAGAAGTTTTAAATCTCTCCTTCACTATCTAAAATTATGTTTGGGTGTTCATATTATTTATTTATTTAAAAGTAAAAAAAAACAATAAGTCCAGGTATGTAATAACAAAAAATAGGTCTGTATCTACATACTTGTTTTAGGCTATTGACTTAGTTATCCCTGATTTACTGTTTCTAATATATATTCTTGTGTATCAAAGTGGAACCAAACTGAAAAAAAAAACCCCATAGCTTTAATTCCACAGATCCCTTGATCTCACTGGATCGTGTCCTGCGCCATCCTGGAAATCTCCTTTGTCCCGGTGCAGAGGACTCGCCGAGCGCTGCCATCTTCAGCCTTCTTTTTACTTCGTCACCCGATCTCTCACTGTACAGGTGTGAGATGGGAATCTCTTTTTCCCCAGTGTAGGAAAATTTCCCATTTGCTCTTTCAGAAGAAGCAGCCAGGAACCTGGCATGACGTAGGTATCCCGCAGACTCTTCGCTCCCATTCAGTCCCATTCCAGTCAAGACAGAAAGTTAAAAAAAATTGTATTTTTACTTCATATACAAAGGTTGTCTATCCAATTATGTACAGTAAAAATTTGAGTTTAGGTCTGCTTTACCAGTGTTTAAAAATTTACATGAAAAATCTCTATATATTAGCTATTATCTTTGGAATAGTAGAACTGTGAAATAATCCCATGCTCCTGTCACCCCTTTAAATGTGAATTTTCTTTTTGCTACTTGTAATTCAACAACACAAAGGGCAAAAGCTACATTCCATGTCCTCATTCCCAGCTATATCTGCACTATGTACACTCTCTGCCCTTTGCTGCAGTGCTAGAATAGTTCACAGCAGAATAGTGTGATAAATTACAGCCATCTGACAGTAACAACACTAAGTATTATCAACACACATTTTCCCAGTTTTAGATCACATTGAAGAGATTGTATATTTTCTTTATTTCACTGAGTACAGAATAACATAAGAATGATCAATAGAAACCAAAACCGTTACCCACTGAGGCTCACAGAATGAATCCCTTCACAGTTTTTTTCTTACTGACTTTTCTGACGTGATTGAAAAATACTCCCCTAACTGCTCTCTTTACTCCTCCAATGACCTACTAATGACTTTCTCATTCATAACCTCATCACACGTACGGCTCCAAGACTTTTCTAGAGCTGCCCCAACTCTCTGGAATGTCGTGTTCCTTTTCGGCTCCTACTTTCTGCTCATTTAAAAGAGCACTGAAAACCAATCTTTCAAACTTGCCTACCCGTCTATATAAATCATGTTTATTAATAATAATAATAATAATAATAATAATAATCAGAACAACTGATAATGTGGCTCAGTGTTGTGTTGTGTATGGCTTCCCTACAGTGGTGTTCTTTGGGCCCCCATGCCACCCTTATGGACTCTGACCGTTTGTTTAGAAACAGGCACATGGGCAGCCCATTGGAGGTTATTTTGGAGGACTGGCAGTGTTTTTCCTGTTTTTCCTTGCACAAAGATGCAGATACTAGTTGTTTCCCTTCTACACTCTTGATTTCTTGTATAAAGGCCTATTTCCTGATATTTCCTGCATGTTCTTGTGCATGCCAGCACAACCTCCTTCTGATGGCACATATATGAATGTGCAATCTGATATATGGAGTGGTGCAAGCTGATGTGCAACCTACATGTACACCCCCCATACTACTGTACAGTAACAATAAAAATACAATGACCAGTAGTTGACTAGTAAAATGCAAAATTAATGAAAAATCAGTCGGAAAGAATAGGATGAGAGAACTGGTTTGTGGCAGAAAAGAAAAGCAGGTGAAATTTGAGATATATATATATATATATATATATATATATATATATAAAACACACTGACAAAGCAGTCACCTGTGTTACTATGCAGAGTGCTGGATGTGCGCTATGTTGGACATAGATATCTCACATATTGCCTCTGAGGTAAAACCAGCAATGTGGTGTCTGCAGGGAACCTGTAAGTTTCTCTGCTGGTTGTTCAAAATATCTATTCTGAGGCTGGTTTTACTGAGAATCTGCAACAGCAAGGTAGGGCAGATTCCCAAATCCAAGGCCCAGAAGCCTATTTAGCACACCCTGGGCTAAGCAACAGGTGGCTGTAGGTTGGACTGGCTGTGAGTCAGTTTCCCTGTTGCAGCAAAGAAGAACATTTGTTTTTGTTAGCCAAGATGTTTAAAATTTTGTTTTTGGACCTTTGTTATAGCTGAAACCAGTGCCTGCGAGTGAAGACTGTTTTCTTTTCAGTGTTTTTTTGCTTAACAAATACAAGTAGGACCCTAAAACAAAGCTGATGTGTTGAGTTGCTTCTGCCTCATCAAACCATTTAATGCTGATCCCTCACAATATATATCTTGCGTACCCCTTACCCAGGCCCAAGGAAAGAGGGGGGTGCAGCCGGTACATCGTTCCGGGGCCTATGAAACTCAAGGGGAAACCATGAAGCCCAATGCACCCCAACATTTTTATTATAATTTGAATATTTATTTAATTCATAAAATTTTTGTTGTATTGCGAGAACTTTCGCGTACAAGATTGAAAAGCGTTGAGCAAGCACAAAGCAATAGATGGTCGTGACAATGACAAAATACTTTTGAGTGACATAATACGGTGCAATCAAAAAACAAATCCTTGCTTTCCCGCCAAATCCCGTGAGGAAGAAGAAAACAGGACATGAGCTATGCTGATTTATTGTGGACTGCAACGAAGACTTTACAGGACAGCAAAGGAAGAAATAATTCCACAGGTAAAGTTTCCTGTAAATTCTGTATTTGTAGCATAAAGGACTCACTGACATCGCCTGGCTTTTTTGTCAACGTTATCGAGAGATTCAAGACTATAAACGGCTTGATGGTTAGTGGACTTTATTATTAAATTTATACCTATACATACTTATCTAAATGAATCAATGTAATCTATGATGATTAGAAATAATTATGTTTATACAAACATACATGTGTGTAGAGTTTTGTATAAGGGCCCGGATTTTCTCTCGGTGGCCCTGCCCTTACTTATTGCTTATGCCCACATCCCACTTGTGAGGCTGACACAGAAAAGATGAACAAATTAGAAATACATGTGAATGTATATGTATGTGTATACAGTATACACTCATGTGGGCAGCCATAGTTGCTGAACACATACCAATGATCTGCTTCTTGTAGTATTTAAAGGAGATGGATACTGCTGGGAGATCCGCTATGATTAAATTCTAGCTTGTTTAAAAAGCAACTGATTTTATCGCCTATATATGTTACGCAAAACCTTACATTTTCTGGCTATTGGTTTAGAGTAACATGAGCTTACTGTAATGTTTTAGAATGTTTTTTTCTGCAATACACTATAAAAGCACACATAAAAATCATAATGTATGCATGAAGTTTATTGAAAGACTATATATTTCCTTTAAAACTTGGTTGCATTTCCTGAGCTTATAGGCATGCTTCTTGGCCTATTGTCACAAAATGTTTTTTTTTTTTTTTTTCCCTAAAACTGAGACTCTCCCTTGGCTAGAGGTCCTTTAGTGACCTCTCCCAGCATTACTCAGCCAAGTTGTAACTTTCAGTATGACGCAGCCAGGATAATTTCCAGGATTTCTGTTCATTATCACATGTACATGTTCACTTCCCGGATAAATTCACATGTTTTCTTCTTGTAGGAATTTCAGCAACTGGAATTTATTTTACACTTTGCAATTACATTGGTTAAATTATGGGAAAAGACACCTGGTATTCCAGAAATGCCCATCAGATTTATCCTTATTACCTGTTATCATTGTGAAATTTTCTCTACAGCATTTAAAAATAACTTTCTATTTATAATCGCTTTTGTTAGTTTGAGGAGTGCTGAATGATGCTTTATGTGTTGAAATAACAGACGAGTATACATCATATGTATAGCTACGTTATTTGTATTTGAATTACAGTACTATACCCCAGGTATTTGGTTGTCTGTTATGATTTCCAAAAGTCCTACCCCATAAGTATGTGAAAGAAGGAACACAATCCTGATGTAAAATGTATCTAGCTTTTCCCCATACATTAGGGTTTGTTTTGGAAATGTAAATATGTATAGAGGAGATGCAACAGGTGTTTACTATGGAGGCTTTAAAGGAAACCTGTGCTTGATGTACCCGGTAATCCATATTTTGCAGTTCAGTTACTGACTTTGCTTGCTGCATACTTCCTGAACTTGGTGTAATAAAAAATCAGGTAACTAGAATCTTTAAAAGCTGACGAGCAGTGGCAGCTCATTAAAGTCTCTTAGTACAGGTTTACTTTTAGATGAGAAATTACACTGAAGATGCTAACGATAAACTCAGCCAAACATACGTTTTACTACTGAGTGGCATGTTTTTTCATGTTTTTTGTTTTTTCTTCAAGCTTAATATTGGAGCTCAGTGCAGTTCTATCTTTAACCCACTTGTAATTAGAACTTGGAGACAACTCTCTGGTATTGTCTGGTCTGCTTTCATGAAAATCATTTTAGTCCATGATTGCTCACTCTTTGGGCCTGATTTATGAAAGCTCTCCAAGGCTGGAGAGGATACACTTTCATCAGTGAAGCTGGGTGATCCAGCAAACCTGGAATGGATCTGGTCCAGGATTTAAAACATTTGCTTACAAATAGCAAATTACTTTTACGAAATCAATTCCAGATTTGCTGGATCACCCAGCTTCACTGATAAATATGTATCCTCTCCAGCCTTGGAGAGCTTTAATAAAACCAGGTCATTTGAGTTCAGGTGGAAAAACTATGAAAAAACAAACTTGAGTTAACACACCAAGATGGAGACCAAAGGATTCCATAAACTCTTCCATTTAGCTGTAGGAACCTTCCCATCCCTATCTTTAAAAATGAAAATGTTTTTACTGAACAAATACAACAAGAACAAAATATGCATCAAAAAGAAGAAAACCCTTAAAATTAAACAAAATTAGCTGCAATTTTTTGTCATACAAATTAGCGCATCTGTTTATCAAACCCAACATATCCGTAATGCACTCAAATTAATTTTACTGTATAGTAACATAAAATAATCCTCATTTTTTTGTAATAGATATGAATGTGTTGAATAAATGGGTGCCAAATATGTGCAACCTTCAAAACCGCATGGGCCAGTGCATTAGTGAAAGCTATAGAACCTCAAACCAGCCTGTATAACTCAATAATGTATTTTGTATTTTTATCTGGATCCAGCATGTGAAGCTTTAGACCCTTTTCCAAATTGTTCTTTTTATGTTCTCTGCACCTCTGTTGAAAAAAACTTTTGGAATGGGGTAGCTACAGACCTATAGGTCTTAAAGCATGATGTGGAACTGGGCTCTTTTACAGTGGAACCTCTCCCTTTACTTCAGACTCCTCATGTGACATCAGAGCAACCTCTTTTACATCAGAGTCCTTAAGTTCACTTTAGACCCCCTCCTTACATCAGAACCCAACATTCACATCAGGAATTCCCCAGACCTCTGTTAGCACAAACCCTCAGCAACCCACTTGCAAGTGTAAGTTCACTGTGCCTAATTTATTAAAGCTCTCCAAGACTGTAAAAGATACACTTTCTGATCCAGCAAACCTGGAATAGGATCTGGTGCAGGACTGAAAACATTTGCTAACAAATAGCAAATGGCTTTTAAGAAACCCATTGGTTGCTGGATCACCCAGGTTCACTGATAAAATTGTCCAGCCTTGGAGAGATATAAAAAATCAGGCCCAATGACTACTACTTGTTGGAGCTGGCAGAGAATCCTAAAAATATCTAATTTATCAGAAAACAGTCAAATGAAATTGGGGAATACTGGAAACAACTATATTCATGTCAAGGGCCCCTAAATTGTCACAAAAGCAATCAATTTCCTTATCTTCTCAAACGCTTAGATAAATCTTTCACGTTTCATTACATATGATTGCATCTATAGCAATATATTCAAAAATGTGTCTCCAGCTTCCTTTTTGGGCCTGGCTACATTACTTTTACATACTTTAAATGTATATATATAATATAGCATAACGTGTCTTCCCTTATTCCCAGAGAAGACACAGTCAGCTCTTGCATTAATAACCTCTTCCACCTGCAAAGGCATCTGATTCCCTCAAAGCAATGTTCAATGATCCTCTCAATACTCAGCACCATCCAAGGCCAGACTAATGTTATCTGATTCCTTGATGTCATATACACCCAGCACCACCAATGGAGTTTGCAAGATACACCCTGAAAATTCAAACAATAAATCATTTGGATTGTTTGAGGTTTGTTCAGCTGGTCAGTGACTATCGATGTTTACCAGCAGAATTTAGGTTGTGCTCGGTAAATTAGAAATGTCAGTTGATTTACTTTATTCCCAGTTCAACCCTATCCTCCACACCCAAATTTATCAGTGCTCACATAAGCAAAATGACCTCCCAAATCTATGCTCCACAACTTTCTCTTTCTGATATGACCATTCAGATTCAACTGTCTAACACAGATCTGAACTCGCGATTACAACAAGAATGGTCTTTAAAGTATACCTGAACTCTGGTTACCTTCTCCTCTAAAGCTTGATTAGCGTCATAACTTTTCTTTGTTTTAGAGAATTCAAATTCCTGAGATAATCCCACTTCCTGCTTGTAGATTGATGGCAGCATACAAGCAAAAAGTGTGACTCAATGAAGAATGGGACTTAAAGTATATCATATCACTATATTTAAACATTAAATAAAATAGTGGCTATCACATTTATATCATGGCGAAAAAAAATGTTTTTGTTTTTTTTTCTGTAGACTTGAAACCTGGAGCCTCCTGGAATACTTGCGTCACATATCCCAGGAGGGTGCTTCAGGCATGCTTCATCAGGGGCTTTCCTGTAATGTAAGGTAAAAAAGTGCTCAATCTCATGCATGCTCAGTGAGATCTACACTTTCAACTTTTTTTAATATATATTTGGCGGAAGACACATCACCCCATCTCGTGTCTGTGCATTGTGAGTTTGGGTGAGGGGAGAAAGAACCTGGAAGAAAAAATATGGAGGTGCTTGATGGAACGGTAAGTGCCAAAAAGAAAAGATAAGACAAGACATCACAGGACACGTTGTGTTCAGTTTGTGGATGGATCAAGGATTTTTCACAGGTATAGGTAGGTAATTTTTTTTTTCCTTTGTGAAAGTTCCGCTTTAACCATTGACAATTAAATGTATCTGAATGTTCTCATACGATTAGCTGTGAATTTCACATTATTTCTTCTTATTTCTTTGAAGTCCCGTTGCTCGGATATTCTTGCTTCTTCTTAAGTCTACAAGCAGGAGTGGACACTGAGACAAAATAAAGATTGCAGTCAATCATACCTCATATGAGAACATGCAAATACCTTTTATTTAAAAAGACATAGGGAGCTCAGGTACACGTTAGTACTAACATGCTGCACGGAGCTTACAGTGGGTGTGCTTAGGAATATAATTCCTACGTTACTAACCTAAAAACCTTAAACAGGTAAACTTTCCTGTATTTATTTAGGGTTTAATCTCCAATTTTGATTAATGTAGCCTTTACTCTACATATTATTATTATGGGACATAACCAGCACATAGGACATTTTTTCCCTATAGTGTTCCTATGTGTATAGGCATAGGTCATCATTAACCCTAGACAAAGTCTAGTGATGACGAAAGTCTGCTTTTAACACATTTTGAATATATATATATATATATATCTATAAAGTCAATATAAATTATTGCAGTATCCCTATATTCTGCAAATATTTTTAGTTTGATGGTTGATTTTAGTCAAAACTGATACTCTGGGATGTGTAAATCTTGGGACCCTCTCATATATCCTATGCATGGTTAACCACTGAAGAACTTTGAATTTGATAATGTCCATTAGAGACCTTTTAAATTATGGGAACTTGTGCCAGGCCACTAGTCCAACTGTTAATATACACAATAAATGGATATTCCAGAAATAAACCTAAAATAAATATATAGCGTACATCCTTGTCTAATTAGTTTTACTTCCTACAGGATTAAAATGTGCCTGCTGTTTGCGTAAAATGTCCTGGCATAAAAGCATTTAATATAACATTCGTTCTTACCGTAAACAAACTCCTGACCTAAATGTGAATGGTGTGCTCTACTTGCCAAATAGAGTATAATAGCTTTCCAAAAGTATATTTGAAAACTTTGAAAATTCTTTAAAAATACACTATAATGCATCCTAGATCAATTTTCCCTGTTTTGTATTTTAAATACATAAAATAAAGCAGATGACAAACAGAAAGACCACAATAGTCATCCAGTGCTTTAACAATTTACAGCATTTTGTCTTTTCTAAATAACTAATGCATTCTGGCATTTTATTGAATGTGACAAATGCAGTTTTTTATGAATTAATAGGGGATCACTAAATTTGTTTTCAAACCATTCCTGAGAGACAAATGGAGATATTGTCAATGCCTTTCTAGTCTGGTTAGTACACTGACCCCTGGGTTCAATACGGTTCAAAAATATATCAGAAATATTTATTTGCGTGCCTGTTCCAGGGTAAGGCCTTAACAAATATGTTAAGACAACCCTTTATTATGAATGGGCTTCCAACACAAAGGCAACAGAAGTATCAAAAGTAACAGTAACATGCATTTTTTTTTTTATAGGCGTTTGTTGTAAACTTGTCATATTCCACAATACAGTTTGATCCACTAGGAGATCCTCCTTTTTTTCCAATGCTTTCATAAAAAATGTGCTCACCTGTTTTTTTGCAGTTCAAGCTCCTGGGGGTAGTCATAGATTCTAAGCTAAGGAAGAACATATTGTTATTGGAAGCTTGCCTTGAAAAGTAAACCATAAAAGAATATGTGTAACCAATTATTTTTTGATGTGTTGTCTGTGATTAACTAAATTTTGGGCCTTCACTACTTTCTGTATACATGACAGGTATTACCAAGAAGGCATGGGTGACTCTATTTAGTGGACACGCATGCCAAAAAAATGTATCATTTACATTTCCCAGCAGGTAATTACCATGAATTATTCAATGTAGGTGCTGCTGCTGGTTATAATAAAAAATGTCACCTGGACCATTTTATATTCTACCTGAATTAGGTACAGAAAGGGAAACATACACGGACATGAAAGAAGACAAATAAGAGATTACTCTTGCTAATGAATGTTGGTCCTAACTAAGGAATAGTTTTCTGTATTACGTTAGTGCCCAGATAAATATATTCCTGTCAACAGATGTTCCATATTCTCAGACTTCTGGCTCAGACTAGACAAGTTTTAGGGTAATTTAAGTTTCTGTATGATTCCAGCTGCTTGTTATTACCAGAGAACACAGGGCATATCCCCAAGGCTTTTATACTCAATTCAAATACTGATCCTTGGTGTGAGAAAGACATTCTGTCTGTTAACATAAAGACAAATGTCATTAATTTGTATACAGATGTCTAACATGGCACTTGTGTTCTTAACACTGAAATAAATAGTAATTTTTTTGTCTATATTGTGCTCTATCCCAAAATATATGTATATATATATATATATATATATATATATATTTATATGATATCCAGGATGTGCCGACCGACAGATGCATAAAAAGAGACTTATCCGGCCCGTGGAGCTGTCAGATCTGGCCCTCTCCTCATTTCTCTGCTCTCTCTGCTCATTTGCTCATTGTCTTTGGGGGGGATGAGGCGCACGCATCTCCCATGTTTCTCTATGAGATCATGCTGCTAGGTGAGGGTGCTTCCCGGGCATGCTCAGTGTTAGCTCCCTGAGAGTGGGCGTGTCCTATAGACCACAGCATCAGCTCTGGCTGCTCCTCGCCCACCTTGTACTGTGAGATAATCTCAGCAGCAGCAGGATAAGAGCTGTGTCTATGTCCATGCAGCTGTTATTATTCCCATGTATAAACCTTCATATCTCCTACACTGAGTGTCATAAAAATTTAAAATTTTCAGGGTACACAGGGGACCCTGAGAGCTGTAACTAAACAGCCCCCTAAACATAACAAGTTGCCAGATATTGGGTCACAAGCATAAAATTCCAATAACGATCCGGGATATTTTCACATTAAAGGGGTTTTTTTTAAGAACAGGGTCCCCAAATTGTCTTTGCATGTTGGGGACCCTCTGGGGGCCATTTTTATGGCAATGAAAATTAGGGTACTGTCAATTGTCTGTGCGTTGTTCAAGTTGACAGTGCGGTTACCCCTTCCACATGACATGGAACCCAGGCTCGGGGGAGACACTCAGTACCGCTCACTGCCGCCCAGAGTCAAACCTGCAGTGTGATGCGAGGGACTGAGCGGCTGGCTAGCTGCCTGTTACACATAGCTGGCCACTTACCTTCTCTGAACCCATATTTCTCTGAAACAGAAGGATGTTGGCAACTTGAAATGTGGAAGCCAGTAGGAAACCCCCTTTTGCCCCCCCTCCTTCCCTAATAAAATGTAATACTACCCTGTCACAACAATTACTTATATATTAGATTAGAAAAGATATATATGTCACTGCAAGTGCAGGACTCTTGTGGCTAACTCCTGCTAACATTTCATCACTACATCCCCATCACAAGATACGAAAAACTATATCTGTCATACCGTCACACATGGACAGCCACTTACCTTCTGTGAAATCTAATTTCTCTTTAACAGTAGAGAAAGGGAAACGTAGGATAAGTGGGGGACTCTTGTGGCTACACCCCCTCCCCCATAAAACTGTATCACTCCTACCATACCATGGTGCCCTGTCACATATAAATGTCCACTTATGTTCATTGAACCCAATTTCTACAGAAAGGTGAGCTGTAGGTACATTAAAATGTATGATAAGTGGGGGCTCTTTGGCTAACTCCCCCTAAAATTGTATTGATGTGGCGCCATCCCAGGATAAGAAAAACTATACCTATCATACTGTGCTACCCTGTCTCATATAGCTGGCCATGTTCTGTGAACCCTAATTTCTCTGGAACAGGGAGATGTAGGGCCCTGAAGATGTAGTAGTAATAACATGTACCTCTTGGCTATATGTCACATGAATTCCATTTCTCTGGAAATATCCATTGCAGAGATTTTGTGGTACAAAGAAGGTTAGAGTTCCCCTATAACAGACAGGACACATTGTATGGTGCAGTTTCTGTTCTTTGGTATAGGAATGGTGATGGGGGAGCAATATATGACCAACCAGCACTGTATGATAGCTAAAGTTTGTATCTTTCATTATTAAAATGTTGCATTAATAAAATAAGCATCAAACAATGAGTGCAGAAATTCTTGAATTGTCATCTCTTTTATTTAGTGCATGCATGTTGCAGTAACTAAAAACACTTCAATTTCATATTATTTTAAATTAAAACTTCTAGTTTTACACATACATATTTAATGTTTGTTTGCATTGTGAACCGTAAGAGTGGCCCCCAGATGAAAAAAGGTTGGCCACCACTGCTGTAACGCTATCATTCAGCCTTTGCAATGTGATCCTTGTCAAAGCCATGTATATCTTCATGGTTGCCCATTTTTCCTGCTTCCAACTCAACATCCTGAGGAATTGACACTTTACTTGTAGCCTAATATATCCTACAACTTGGCAGGTGTAAGGATATAATCAATGTTACTCATGCCACCTGTCAGTGGTTTTAATATTTTGGCTGGTGCTTGTGATTGTTTAGTTGAAGTCCAGCATTGGCGGCTGTAGTTTTATTTCTGAATTAAAATAGACACTTTTTGTCTCATTGTTTACATTTAGTAGTAAATTGTTTGTTCTACCAAGTCTGTTGAATGATGATGTGATCTTCGTTTTTATTTGATGTCCCATTTGATTGTCACAGATCCAGGCTTAGATTTAAGAACTAGACAAAATCAAGAGCATTATATCATTTTTGTATAGAAATGTTTAAATCCTAATTTGTAACATATTGGACTTCAATATAACAGAATGAATGACTCAATAAGTCAGACTAAGATGTTGTAAGTTCATTTCTCTTGTGGTCAGGCATTGTATGTAAAGCATATACCTCCTTCTGCTGACATCATTTTTGGACCTAACGTTGCATGTAAAAATAGCTCCAGTGAAAATAGTTCTGTTTGTTTTGCAAAAGCACGAAACGTGTATGATGTATTCCTCCAGCTGCAAGAGTCTTGGCAAAGTGAGGCAGAACCTGGATGAAGTTAACCAATAAAAGACCTAATTTATTTTTTTTTCATATATTGTTTACAAGAAAAGGAAGAATATAGGCATATACCTAAAAAGTAACCACTATGTTACAGAATACATTGAAATATTAAAGTATTTAACTAAATCTTTACCCACTTTTAACCACTGAGCCAAGCTTTAGCTTCCCAGATTCTCCAGTGTCCTTTACAGCAGTTTAGCTCAATAGGTTAGGGAATTTGGATTTATTGCATACCAGATACTTATATTCTTTTACAAGTCACAAGTGACATCTTGGTCTCAATTTCTCTCAAATGTACGACATTTGTAAGCTTTAACAAAAAAAAGTTGTGCTTATAGCTTTATTATAAAGTGGAAATATTAAATCTATTTTTATGTCCCAGTGCTATATTTTCAATGAAGTGTTCATTTATTATATTTCATCCAAGAAACATCTGGAAATGCAGCTGTTTTCATTCTCTTGTTAATCCTGTTGTATCCATTAAGTCACACGTGATGCGGTGTTGTCACCATGATCTCTTAACATTTGGAATGCTTATGTGTCTTTCAAAGGAGACTAAATTTGATTAGTAACCAACTGAGAAGAAGACATATGTACATTTTCATTGGCTTTAAACTTGTGACTTATATGAGAGGTATTGTAGGGTTGGTTGTCAGAGCGTAACATCTTTGATGAATTGCAGCATGGTGTTAAGAAGCAAAGGAATAAGGCTTCCATCAGACATATGGTCTAAACCATGCTGTAGGCTGCTTCTGGGTGCATAGCAAACTCCTGCTCCTAAAAGTAATTTGCTATTTGTTAGAAAATGTTTTCAATCTTGGACCAGATCCATTTCAAGTTTCCTGGATCACCCAGGTTCACTAATGAAAGTGTATCCTCTTCAGCCTTAAAGAACTTTAATAAATCAGGCACAATGTGTGCAACCACATTGACCTGAGCATTAGTGTGTCTTATGATTATGGTGCAGTGCTTCATCCAGAGAAGGAGAAGCCAAATGTAGCGTCCATGAACTATGCCACACACACAAATGGTGAATGTGAGCATGGCTTACCAAATTTCTGAAATTACCCTAAGGCTACGTTCACACTAGCTGTGAGGTTGCAGCATCTTTTAGCATCTCATGGCAGCAGCTTCATAGGTAATGAATAGGGCTGTCATGTTTGCAAATGCTGGGTATAAAAACCAGCGCTGCAATGCAAATTACCAAGTGGCTAGCAAGGTGCAATGGCATGGAAACACTTGGCAGCTTAATAGGGAATGAATAGGGCTGTCAAATCTGCAGATACTGGGTTTAAGAACAAGCGCTGTGGATCGAGTGTCCAAGTGGCTGGGGAGCTGCTCAGGATCACTTGATCCCATAGTCTGAATCTTAACTAAGGGTTACTCTGTAAATAAATGTTTCTGGGGAACTTCTTTAGAACAGAAGTATGTAGAAGAAGGAATTTGGAGAAAGGGACCATAACTTTAATCTATATGATTTATTCACATTGTAATGTAGTTGTATTTGTTTTCTATGAAACAAACAACATTCATTGTCTAAAACCAGCAGAAGTCAACTACACATTAAACAGCTAATGCAGCTGACATGGCTGCTCTGCATAAACTTTATTCTCAGATATAAATAAACACAAGCTAGTTTTGTGTATTAAAATCCCCTCATCCAGTTGACTTACTCTATATAACAGTATGTGTCAGATGTTATCTTGGCATTATAAATGAGTGTGAGTCTTGGATGATTGTAGACATGACATGAACTTTATGCCTGAATGCTCTTATTCTTTTCCCCAGCAATCAATTCCTGGGGAGTAAATTGAGGCCATAAGAAGATGAAATTCAGTAGTGTTGATTAGAAAACAAAGCTCCCTTTAGGAGACGTTCTTGGCCACACAAACATCCCACGAAAAGGCAAATGAAGAGCCAACATTATCGGCAAAGTATGTGGAGCATGATTGTCTAGAAGTTTTTGGCAAAATGACACATAAACTCAGAGCAGATGCTTGTGTGTAATTCTCATGGGACTTCTTCAAGAACACTCTGAAATGGTCTCTATATAGATACTAAATAAACACTGCAGCCTTTACACGGGGTGTACAGAACATATCCTCTTCTTCATTTGGAGGAGTCTGTTGCTTACAAAGCTTATTACTGTAATGCTGGGGAGGAAAAACCAGATTTATTTATTCATCTACAAAACCCGTTTAGACACTGGAAAGATGGTCATGGAGTCAAAGATCTTTGTTGTCAATGTAATTAAATGGTTTCATTAAATTCCACACTTCTCATTAATGGTTTTTCTTTATTTTCAAATCAGTTTTTGTTTTTTACAGCTTCAGTAATGTTATGTGTACAGTTTGGAAAAGGAATAACTGTACTGTTTGTCATTAAATTTAAAATGGTGAGCTTTAAACAAACTCATACTGACCTCTGTAGCTGCAGCTATCTTGAATCAGTTCATCTTCAAAAATCACAACAGCAACTCTTAGTGTGAGTGGATTCATAGTGAATCTATACTCTTCGAGCTTTCTTGCCTTTTCTGGCAAGCACAAATACTAATTCTGGATAAAATAAAAGTAACAGTAAAATCTATTTTTATTTTAAAAAGTTAACAATTTTACCCTTTTCTCCAGTGTAAGTGTTGCAAAAGTAGGAAGAAATGTATGCTAGGGTCGAGTACTGAGGAGGTGCCCCACATTTCACCTTGCACGATAACTACGATTGTCAGAGTGTCTTGCAAATGGCACATATGCCAATGAACTGCTCACATACGACCAGCAGGGATGACAGCGCCATGTTGTTTTTGCTATGGTAATGTTTATGATTAGCCATCCAACCTGCATCTTTACTACTTTGTGCATCATCAGTGAACTGCCCTGTTTAGAGTGCAGTCTAAAGTGGCCAGGGAAGAAAGGCAGTGAATGCTATGGGAAACAGGTAAGTACAATGGGTTGTCTAGTGAAGGCAATTATAATAAATATGTGTTCAATTAGTCCCCAAAAATAGCTTTATCTTTTGCAGAGAATTGCATATCCTCTACAATTGCATAGAATTGCATATCCTATACAATTATGGATAGAGAAGCCTAGGAACAAATACTTTTGGAACAATATTTTTGCTCAAACAACTTTTAAATGCACAAAGGATCCCGATGCCTGCCTTGCTAGGGTCCAGTTTTGCTCGTGGGAGAATATCTAACACTTTAGACTAAAAAATACCTTGGGCAGATTTCCAGGAGATTAAAAAGCCATTGCACTGCTTTGGTGCAAAAGAAAAAACTCACCAATCCAACTGAGACTGGAGACCTGTAGGGAGACCAGTGTCCTGTTTGATTCTGTGTTGATTTGCTTTGTTTCCATACTGCAGATTCTTTTGAACCTGATCAGGTGGATCTTGTAATACAGATTGTTTTTTAGTGGTGGTAACCACAAAGTTTATTTTTGGAACCCTTTTTGCCCCTAAGTTTTCGCTCTTTTTAGTTTGATAAATATACCTCTATTAAAAAGTACTATGTACCTACTCAAAGTACTTACTGCCAAAAACCTTACCTTTCAATTATTGCATTTGTATTTATAAAACAGTAGTACATGAGAAAAGCATTGGTGAAAAAAGTATTGTTTTAACCATTGATTTGTGCCTTGTAATTCTTTATGGTTCATGTAATAGGCTAGTGACAGGGTTGTATCATTTGTCTACATGCTTTGTACTACAATGTATTCTTTATTCCATTTTAGAAAGTTGGAATGTATGTAACTTTTTCCATTGTTAAGTCGACTAATTGAACAATAGACAGTCAATATCCTGCAGAAGGTATAACCCAGGTATGTCCCCTATGAGCAATGGCAGTTTCATGTATGTGGTGATTCAGCCATGAGTTTCTGTTATGCCTGAGCAGCTTCCTGGGATGTCCTCTGCAATGAGAGAGGTTCTGATTTCCCTTTAACAATGAAATGGTATCTGTATGTAAATTTCTAATGATAATGACTCAGAAGTACTAACACAGGCACTGGTGCACTGCTAAATGTTCACAATTGCTGTAGTATTTTTGTAATGCAATTATTACAGACAAATTACAAAAAACTGTACAGAATGTATTTAGCAAAATCTTGGATCCTGTAAGTTCATATTATCCCAGATAACCACCTGGCAATTCCTGTTTATTCAGATGTAGGGAACAGCAGCTATGTTTAATGAAATGTATTTAAAATTTATCTTTGGCTAATAACAGGCTGTTTACATTGGAGGATTATAACTGGAAATCAAAGTTCATTTACATTTACTTTCTGGTTGCCTAGTTGAGCTAGAAAGAGAAGTTGCTTTTCCCAGTAAGTTTTTGTATACATTTTCTAAAAGCACCAAATGATGCTTAAAGCTAAAGTTTATTCTGCTTACATTTGCCTCCCCTCGTTCCCACCCCTCCCACCCCCAACTTGCTGCTAAACTTTTAAAGTAAAATCTTTCCATTTTGATAACATGCCTTATTTTAAAACTGTTGGGTCTAAGTGCTTCTCTGTGCCATGCAGGATGATCATGGCTGGTGTGGGGGGCTGGTGGGGTGCTGTACATAGGTTCCTAAAATGATCACAGCCTGCCTCATTACTCCTCTCGGGAACCCTCAGCTTTGATGCAATACGTGGGGTAGTTCTTGTTGGGAGTTATGCAAATAATAATCCATAATGGATGGATGCCAGTCTGAAGGAGTGGGCATTCCTAGGTGGGCCCTTGATGCAGACTGCCCTAGGTAACATCCACTGGTGATGCGGAGGTGCCATGATTGACATGGAATGATTGGCTCAGTTACTAGCACTCTTGCCTGTGCAGCACTGGGATGTCACGTTCATATCCAAGCCAGGACACTATCTGCATGGAGTTTTGTATGCTCTCCCTGTGTTTGTATGGGTTTCTTCCCACATCACAACAATTTGCAGTGAGGTTATCTGGCTTCCTCTGAAAATTAGACTGCGTACTATGATAGGGACATTATACTATGGACCTAAAGTGCTGCGTAACATGTCCATTGTATATAAACACAAATTGTTATTAATGATTCTTGTTGCTGCCCTGCTTTTCTTTTTTCATACACTAGTCCCTGCTTGGGACTAACCTATTATATTGTGACCTATTTTGTTTAGCATATCTTTGTCCCTAAAATATCAAATAAGTTCCTGACCTTGGTTTTTACTATTTAAGTATGATTAAACCTAAAGTTTAATTATGAAGTGCTGGGTATGGAAATAGTGGTATAAATGTTTCCAGTGCTGCAGCTGCTTATAGATGGTCTGCAGTCATGTTTACCCCCTGCAATAACTTTCCTGTCAGAACTCCATAGATAATAAATATTACACAAACAACAGAAAACAAATATACTACGGTAATGAAAATCTCCAATCAGTCAATCACATGGCAGCAACTCATGTATGTATTGTCCTGATAAACTGCTGAAGTTTAAAGTGATCATTAGTTGAGGAAGAGGTGATGTAAGTGTGTTTGAATGCAGCTCGCCTGTTGGTGCTGGCAGGTCTAAATAAATTAGAAACTGCTGATCTACTAAAATTTTCACCCACATCCAGGGTTTATAGAGCATGGTCCGAAAAATGGAAAAAATTCATTGAGCGAGAGATCTCTGGACAAAATGCCTTGCCAGAGGAAAATGGCCAGGCTGGTTCAAGCTGACAGAAAGACAAATGAACTTAATAACTAATTGTTACAACCAAGCAACTCCGAACAAACAACGCATCAAACCTTGAAGCAGATGGGCTACAGTCAGCTAAGAACAGTTACCTAATGCTACAATCCACATGAAAATTAGACAAGAGAAGATTGGTAAATTTTTGCTTGGTTTGAAGAGTCTCAAAGTCTACTTGAACATTTAGATGGTAGGATGTTTTTTAAATACTGTTTTTTAGGGATATGGTCCCACGGATCCCCCAGACACCCCAGGCAATTATGGTGACAACCCCCCAAACTACAAAATTCTGACTGCAATGTAAAAAGTCATCTTACAGAGAAAAAATGCTTCTAGAACAAATCCAAGCTTTTTTTGGTTGAAGATGTTTCTATGGGTGAATTTGAAGGGGTAAATAGACAAAGGAAACTGGAGGAAAAAAGGACACTCATTAGTGTGGACACTTTTACCACAATACAAATTATCACAAACATCACATTCTTTTTATAGATCATTTGTAGGAATGAGAGAAGTAAAAGCTTCCTTTCTTGACACAAAGTGATCAGCAGTGGTACAAACAAGTACGTCAGTTTTCTAGTGTCAAGGTGGTTCTGTTAGTGTGATTCATTACAAAATGAGGAAGAGAAATCCACAGATGACTGCTGTGACCCTAGTAATGACACAAGAGTTACTTTTGTCTACTTCTATGACAAAAAGGGTTTACACCCCTCATTGTTGCTATGTTTTGTATTTGTATGCTTAGTTCAAGCCATAAAAATGCTTGTAGGTAGATGGTTTTCATTCTACAGATTTCTTTTTTTTCAGGTAGGACAATATAAAGCTTTTGGCTTTTCGTCCCTTGAAAGACTTTGAACTAATGTTGCTTCTTCCAACCCCCATCCTGTTGCAAGATCTGGATTCAGTTAATAAATATATATTCCAGTTTTGCAGAGCAGGCACTTCTATTTGCACTATTTATATGACTTTTCATGATCCAGATGTGTGGTTATTTGTTCCAGACTGCATCCCACAGAGACATAGTTTTTACTCTCATACTTTTAAAGTAAAATTCATGTTTAACACCATCTCATAAAACTAGTTTCCAAATACAATTGAACCCTTCCACAGAGTTATTAGGGATATTGGCATTTGTCTTGTGATGGAGGGGTTCTGAATAAGGATTTTGTAACAATTGTCATTCTTCATCAATAGACCGCTCTTCTGGCATCTGACAATGTGATTAGTCATTGAGATTGCAGCTGGAATGTATTTGTTCATAAAGGCTATTCAATAAAAATTGTGCTTTCTTTTTGGTGTCAAAATGTTTTCATAAATAGTATCCTTATCCCACATCTTTATTCCTTTGATGGGTGGAATTGCTGCAGGTGAAAGATCAGCCTGGAAAGCATTTGTAATAGGTATGTGCATGCTCAGCTTTGACTTTTCAGTGTTTGCTGTTCCCCTTACCTACCATGTGATTTAATGCTAATGCTTTCTCATAAAAGTACCGTACATTAAATATATATATATATATATATATATATATATA
>NC_092861.1:54094255-54104558 GCF_032062135.1 Pyxicephalus adspersus
ATATATATATATATATATATATATATATATATATACTTTACTGTGGAACAGATTAGCAACCATGCTTCTATCTTGAAATGTTTCTCCATGATTTTTGTGTTAACGGTTTTCCGATTTGCAACCTGAAATAAAAATAATTTAAGTAAATGACTTATCCTTGTATTCTGCTGCTATTTCTGGGTCAAGCTGTTCTTTGGTGTTTTATGCTGCATTCTATAGACTACTCCTCAGAGTCTTTTTCATTTAAAAAAGGACCCTACTTATTGATTTAGGGTGTTCTGTCCATCTGCATGGACAAGGACCTACCTGCTCATGTGGTGATGTTGCTCACACTGAATATTTTGGGTCCACTCTATACCGCAATTTTTAATACTCATTTTGCTTGTGACAGAGTTAAGGTCCTAGGTGGCACTTGATATATTGGTTTGGATTTAACATAATTGTTAACATTGGCTGGGTTTTCTGCTGCCCCTGAGTATCCCCTGGCATACTTACTTCTCAGCTCAGATCCAGTCTGAGGTCCATGCAGATAAATGTATGTTTTGACCAGGTTTAGTCTGGCTAAATGGATTTTAGTTTTGCCCCTGACAAATCACTTGTTACTGTGGAGGGGCTCAGTTTGTTCATAAACCGTTCATAGGTTGGTGAAAAACACAGAGCTGTTACGTTATTGCACTTTTATAGCCTAAGTTAGGAAGCCAAACAGACGTGTAGCCAGCATCCAACAGACAAGAATTATTGGTGATTTGTTTGACCATTTGTTTTGACCATTGTTGTACATGATCTTAGTGCTGAACTTGTTACCCAATCATGGGGTGGTTCTTTCCTTTGTTGGAGAACTTCATTTAACCACACATTGCACAACCCCCACAACACACCCTTACGGAGTATGAGTAAGTGAAAGCCCATCTCCACCTTCCTCTTTTGGTGCTTCATGTGTTTCTATTAAACAGATGCTTACTTGAGCAACACTTGTTTAGGAGAACAATGAACTTTGACTTATTTTAAATTAATATTTAATGGGACTCTAGTTTCCCCTTTCAAATGTTAAATCTAGAATGTCTTTAATTCAAAGTTATACTAAGGATGCCTTAGAGAAAACAGAATGATTTAATGGGGCCAAGACCAAAAGCTGACATATTGGTCAGTTTAATTATAATGTTAAAATGTAATTGCATCTAAAACTGGGAAGCCCTCTTTCTCTTTTCCAAGTATGAGTGCAACTTCTAGAATAACAGAAGCACTTGGGGCCAATCTGGTGAGTTGCATGCATAAGTGTTGAAAAGGAAACAGTTGTGAGGAGAGAACAGTAAGAAATAAGATGAATGTCATCAGTTTGCTGCTGTTTTATTTGTTTGATTTGGGAGAAGGATGTGTTCAGTGTTTAAGCCGTGTATTACAGAAGAGAAAATGCAGGTGACCAACCTGACTGCATTGTCTGGCAGGGCTTTGTAAATCTCAGGACTGAGTAGACAAAGATGTACATCCTATAACTTTATATTTAGCTGTTTGCTTGGACTTCAGCGTTATATTGGAAATATATAAAGTAACGGATATAAAGGTGTTTTTTAATCATATCTCTAGCACTTCTAACTCTAAGCTGCTTTTTGGACAATTACTCTGACTAATTTGTTCCCTTTTTGTAGGTTACAAAATGAATTATCCCTTGTGGTCAGGAAAACCTACCAAAAACACTTCCAGTCTGTGGGTCGGCATTACTATCTGTCATCTTCCTTGGAGTGCCATCAGCGTGATCCCAAGGGCTTTGATTTTAGGAAAAGCTTTGGGAGGATGACATCTGCTCTCTTTACAACAGCTTTGTTGAGCATCTCCAACAAATCTTCCCATTGTAATCTGCTGATTGTGTGCTTAGGTGCCAGAACCGCTGGCCAATATGTAGTTCACAGCTGGAATATTGCCACTGTAGGAAGCAGGAACAAGGAGGCTGAAATATGGAGGCATTGCCAGCTGTGTTCTGATGTGGAAGTTATGAGTGGGATCTTCTTTAGAAACACGATGATCTCATTTCTTTATCAAAGAAGAATGAGTCAATGAGTAGTTTATTGAACAATACTTAACTATAAAAGCTAACAATCTAAAAATACTAATGTAAAGATTTTGATTGGAACTTGGTAAGAACCTAAATAAAAGCTCCAACCTTTTTAAAGTAATTCAATAAATATACCAGTACAAGCGCACTCCAAATTATTATAATCCTAAATAAAGTGTATCCATTTAAATTGTGGATACAGTGGGGAAAGATCGGAACTCCTGCTTGTGTTTTACTGTAGTTGTAGGTGCTGTTGAAATCTCTGGTTAAAATGTCAGGACAGGATGTGGAGAAAACTTTCTAACCCAACATAGACTTGTGCTGCATAGGTAAAGTCACAATGTCTCTTTAAGGTAAACTTATGTGGAAATAAATATGAGCATATGGCTTCATGGCGCCCTAACCCTACGTTTTCCACCCAATGAGCTGGAACTCTTTAGTGTGGTCAGTGCATTTGGGCTTAACATCACTTTTTTTTGAATGGAGCTTTCTTTTTACCCATGGGTCACCTCCCAAAATCCAGAAATGTTCTCTCTTGTTTGATGGAGTCTCCCACTTCCTTTATCAACATTTTTCAGGCCTGGTGGCTTGTATTTTGCAAGTAATGTGGGAGAGTTACATGTCCACAGTATCGTTTTCATGGTGAGGCAGGATAGGACATGGAAAGTAAGTGGGGTTGGTAAAGGGGGCTTTTATAAATTGGATCTAATATACAGCTCCTGAAATCTGGAAAGTATAAACATTTCAAACTTTCATCTTGACAATGACTCAATAGCCAGTGAAGTCAAAGTGTTATATTTCCAGAGCTTGCAAAAATAAGGAAGCAATGGCAACATGCTTATTTCACCACAGGTTCCCTTTAACACAAAAAAACATAGTTTTCTAAAAATTCCTGCTGCATATTTGTGTAATTCTCCAACTGTATCTGTAAGAACACCCCACAGATTTCTCAAGATCCTTATTTATACCAACTAGTTCTCAACAGATGGTCTTGTGTTACCATTGTTAGTGGAGAAGCTTTGCACAAGTATTCCATACCTTGCCAACACACTAGTAGTAAACTTGTCAGATCAGCCATGTTTGAAAAATAGTCTTGTCCCACCTTGTCTCCGCCCTTCTCATTCTGCTCTACTTCTTCTGCATTGACAGAAACTTCAGGGGTGGCAAGAACCAACCATAAAAGTTCATGAAGCAATTCACAGAGTTTTGAAGATCTTATAAATTTAGCCTGATTGTGCCACATGCTGACCAGCCTTCCATGTCTCTTAGGTTGGTATAACAAATTAAAAGTGGAGATACAGATTACTACAAATAGTGACAAGAAACAAAGTGGTTGAAAAACATATTTCTCTTTATTGTATATGTAAACCCTTGCTGAATGGCATTTAGTTTTCTATAGTATAAACAGGTATGAACAACTGGTACTTTCATCCTTTATTGCATAGTAGCCCATCTAAACATCCACAGCCTTTTCAAGCTATTTCCTGTTTAAATACATGCATTCCAGTGTGGGCTGATAGAATATCTCAGGGCAAATGTTCTAACAGTGACAACGGTGCTTGTATGATATGTGTTGGCACAGGGGTTTGAGATCCTTATATGGGGAGCATGTAACAAGGTGGGAGATAATGACAGAAATTTGTCATACTATACAACTAAGATTTTCATTTACATAAAACAACAAATTTAAACGTTTGAAAATAACCCTTCAAGTACATTATCATGTTAAAGTTTATTTGAGATTATAGAGACTGGGTTTACATCAAGACATTACAGTATGTGTTTTCCAAATGCAACAAGTTGCGCAGTTGCTGTTTGAAGATTTGTATGTCCTCATTTGCAATCATGTGCAAAGCTGGTTACCTATAGTGTGATTTTATCCTCCCAATCACATAGCATCAGTTTTGTATGTGCCCAGAGCAGCCAACTGTGCAACTGTGAAGGTTTGCCATCTAGGGCCCTTGAGAGCACTCATTGGAGGTGCTGTGAAATGCTGATCCAGTGCTGCAGTTTGCCCATACTCACCAGTCCTCTCTTGCTGCATCATTATCACTTCTGGCTCCTTTTCTCTATTCATAACTGAATAATATCCACTTAACGCAGGAAGTGATGGGGACACCAAAAAACGCTAAACCACATGGAACATTTCTAATCACCAAAAAATATTCCAATATATTTCTCCACCACGTGATTGTCCTAAAAAAGTTAACTATTAGTTAATAATGAAAACCCTAAACATGATACATAATTAACAACTCTCGCTACTGTTGATAGAGCAGCAAGGAGTATGTCAGACCTGCATGTAGACCACTTTATTTATGTAGAGAGCAGCAGGTCTCAGGAATTTCTGTTACACTGTATTAAATGTAAAGTGTATCTAAATCTCAAACCAAAAACGGCAGCTAACCAGTTCTCTGATGTGGTGGCTTAGTGACATTAGTTTTATTCAATAAAGTTTTTATTTTTTAATTTTTACCTGGTGATTCCATTAACACACGTCCAGTCCTAGTACGAAAACATTCACTTGCCCTTTTGTATCCAAACAATAGAAGCAGTACAGAACTCTGCATAGCAAAGAGGTTCTAACGCCATGCTTTGTGCACACAAGCAGATTCACTGCTAATTTTGCACTCAAACACTTACCAGTAAACAGTATTTGATTGGTCAGAACCCTTAAAGCACTGCACACACGTGTATAATTTTCTGTCAGTATGATGTGCTGCATTGTACCCCCCCATATAAAAACATGGTTTTCTACTTGAATGCTCCTTTCTTCTAGTGAGTCTGTTATGAGCTAAAGATGAGTAGGTGCAGCTGTGATAATTACCCCCTCCCCCAATTTTTGCTACATTTGTGGCAAATATACCCCAATGCAATGCAAGAAATGCAATTTGATCAATGCAAGAACATGAAAGAATGGCTTTTGCTGTGCTTATGATTTGGCGTGAGCCAAAAAACCATCACTCGGACTGCTACTCTTGTATGAGTAAAATTGCTTGGTTTTTGAAAAATACTAAGTTAAAAATCATCTATCCTGATTGTGAATCTGCTCTGAAGCCAGTGCCACATGATGCAGAGAATCCAGTACCAGTCCCTCCTACATCTCGATGTTGATGTTAATGAATGTTATTAACCCCAATTTGAAGAGAGTAAGCCACATTTTTTAAGCCAATCAGATTTAAATGATCTAGTAAGGGACCGATTTTTGTCAAAAAAGAACTCTGAACTGTTAGCCTCCAGATTAAAGGAGTGGAATTTGCTACAAAAACGAAAACTTTACACTTTTGTGATCGTCACACAAAGTTTGCAGGTTATTACAAGCACTTAAAATTCATTTCCCACTTACATTCCCATCTGGACTTCTTCCCACAAAATTTTGATGATGTGAGTAATGAACAAAGGGAGAGGTTCCACCAGGACATTTCTGTTATGGAAATGATATCAAGGCCGGTGCACCCCCAACATGATGGGCCACTACTGCTGGTTTCTGTAACAGGAGAAAGCAGAGAGCCACAAACGCAAAAGCAAGTGCCTGAAACACTTCTGAAGTGTACATGTGTGTTGAACGTGTTGAATCTGTTGAATGTTATTGCAACATAAAACTAAGTTTTTGTAATGTCATGGAACTATGAGGCAAAAGTTAGTTATGTATAGAGATTACATACTAACAGGGGCACAAGAGAATGTAGCTAATGGCGTCTATATGCGTAATTATTTAAGATCCTGACATCTCAGGTAAAATCGGGCTTCAGATTTGGATTCAGCGCACTTGATTTAGTATAGGACACATGGATTAGACCAAGTTGCTGACAATAATTATTTTTTTGTATGTGATGTAGTGAATTTTTCCCAATTTGCCTCTGTACACTGTTGGTATTAACTGATTTGCCTTGTTCTAGTTTTGGGCTTTAAGTTCCATCATTGTGATTTGTATACAGCCTGATGAAGACTCCTGTGTTGTCTTGAAAGCTGGAATCTTTAATCACATACACATTAGCTAAAAACGATTATCACTTCAACTACAACCTGCATTTCACCACTTGAGGATTTTAAGAAAAGGAAATTGTAATGCTAGGGTCCTGGATCTCAAAATGTAATGATCAGATCCCATAGAGATCCTCACATTTTTTTGTCTCTTTATTTATGCAATTAATCCAAAAAACAGATAATGTGTGTGATTTAAATCCACAAAGTATCAATGAAATATATGCACACAATAAAAATAATGAAAAATAACATTTTACTTTGCTAATATCAGATTATAAACAGTCTAATTTCCTATTAAGAGGTTCCACCTTTCTTAGGTAGAGAACAGCTACAGAACCCCTACAGGCATAAGATACTGTAGGCAGCTGAGTTTCAACATTGCCCCTCAAGCCCTCCTAACTCAGACAGACTGAGAACTGGTTAAATGCTATAAAATACCAACAACATTTGTTCTGTGATACTAAAACATAGTCTCTAGAAGCATCTCACTAATGCTTGTTTAAATCAGCTTAACTTTCAAGATGGTCATTTATTTTGTCCTCCCTTTCAAGCTAATAACCTGATAAATTGATATATTTAGCTGTCAAAAAGACAGCCAGGAATTGCATTGCAGAAGCAGCTGTTAAAATGCAACTGTTTTCTGTGTTTCCAGATAATATTACAGTGTAACGATGTACTGCTACATTGCATTTATTATTTAATTTATTTTTAGATCAAGAGTGTGACCTTTAATCTGCACATGACTTCATTTAGGTCATGTTTAGACCCACAGCACCTTGCCAGCTGCTTGGCTATCACATAACAGCACTGATTCTTGAAGAATTTAGCTTTTGCAGATTGACAATAGGCAGCATTGAGCGGTACTGAAGTGCAAACTTCCCTCCCTATCCATTTTCTGTTGGGCTACTATGGGTAGATTAGACATGTAGCATCTTCCCTGCAGCAGCAGTTAGGTGGTATGAGGACACGGTAACTGATTTTAATATTTCTCTTCTTCTTCACTTTAATAATATTTTTTCTGTTGATTTATTTTACCATCAATATTTTTTTTTCACTTTCATTAGTTTGTTATAGTTTTCTGTGTTGCATAGATAAATGCAAAAATGTATCAACACAAACACCCTTACTTTGTGCTTAGCTCTTATTGCAATGTATCAGGACCATCATTTTAGTGTCATTATTAACAGGACAAATGATAACAAAACAGAAAAAAGATGCATTTTCAACTGGGAAAAAACATTTTTTTAAGCCTGTAATATCATTTAGTAGATAACATACATTGTGATATATTTATAAACAACTTGTATAGTGATTCATTCATTGAAAATACGTGTTTGTTCATTGAGTGAACTAAGCAACACTGAGAGTTGTGTGAATTGGTAATTGAATTTTATTGAGATGAATGTAAACATTGCATGTAACACAATTCTCTACTTATTACCTTTTAATGTATATACAGTATCCCCATCTCTAGTTTTATTTTTTATTTTTTTTCCCCCAAATACGTTCACCATATCTAGTTGATACTTTCCAATTACATTTAATTTTTCCAAACACATGGTAAGTTCATCTGCAAATAAATTTTACATTCACCCATATAATTGTTTATAAAAGTACTCCCATTGCATTGCCTCTTTATAAACCTCCCATTGTTTATTGCACAGCAAAATTCAGATTACAAGAGGAAGGGCAGTATTGCATCCCAATGGAGATTTACTATGTTGCACATGGCATTGGTGGTTTATGAGATGATGGAAGAGAACAAGTTTGACCTGATTTGCTAATCTGAGTTGTTGCTCCTTAACTATCAAGTCACAGTCTGTTCTTGAATAATATGTGTTTTTTCACCAAACTAAATAAAACTGGGGTCAGATCTTAACAGTATTGTCAGATAAAATAGGGGTAAAGCTCTCCAAGACTAGAGAAGATCCTGGGAGAACCTGTGTAACCCAGCAATTATGGGATGGATTTTGTCCAGGATTGAAAATATTTGCCAAATAGAAAATTATTTTAAGAAATACATTTCAGGTTTGCTGGATCACCCAGGTTTACCCCATGACAGCCTATCTTTTCCCAATGACTGTATTGGAAAATGTATGTTAACAAACCTTGACATTGAGCATTTTTGAATACGTATTCAGTAATGTTATTCTGCTTAGAGCCAATGCTCTCCTTAGATTTTTTCCCAGAAAGAGCTTATTTTATTCAGTATTTGGACCAAAATACACAGTCAATGATATTGTATAGATTGTGATTGATTACCATTAGCCAAATTGAATATCATCATTAAAATCAGATATTTGACAGCTGAATACAAGAGGCTAAGTTGTATTATGGCTTCCAGTTCTGCACATGCTGAGATGAAGCCCAACCTAAGCAGTACCATGCCAGGATTTCTATGGCTAAACTGTCATATTAAACAACTTTAGTGGGCAGCAAATCCTTAGCTATATAACTGTGTAGTAACTGAGAACAAATGTCATTTTAATTTGGGAAGAAGTTGGTTCCCCATTTACGATCTGAGCCACCTTCTGAAGGGACTCCACAGGGGCAGATTGATTATCTGTAGCCCTTAAATGTCATTGGAACTTAGATACCTGGGCCAAATTAAGTAGTTACCCTAACTATAATTATATAATTAGTTTGTCAGTTTGAGAACCTGCACAGGTGTGCACATCTCCAGTTCTCTGCTGCAAAGTTTTTTTTTATTTTCGTTTGGCATGGGGTATTGTGAGTGAAAACCTAAAAAGATGTATTGGGGTTCACAAAGGTAACCTCAACAGTATTGTTAGAAATGTTGTAGGTGATGTTAAGCTTTTATTAAGAGAGGTGAAATGAATAGTTGAGGCACAAGGAGCCATGAAATTCCGGATCTGTATGTGTGTTCCATAAACTGCTTTGCTTCCTAAATAAATCTGACTCTGCCATCCACTGTGGAACTGTGGAGCTTCTCATTTCAAGAAGAACAGAAATAGGGATGCAGTTTTTTTGGTGAATGAAATGGATTTTTGTTCCAATGCAGGACTAATACTAGTACAACATCTCCCCTGTCCATGAAATTTCAAGCTTAATCACTGGGAAATCCCATTCTGCAGTCAAGCACGCAAGAGATTGGTGAGTGCTGTTTTGTGAATTTAAACAAAGTACCATGACTTCTAGCTCCTGGAAAAAATGAAGAATTTTAACCCATTGACACATCCCCCTCTGCTGATTCATTGATCTAAATGCTTTAAATAGAGGGAGGGGTACAAGCTTTTTCCTTAGTCTGTACAGCTGCAGAGCACAGAAACAGCTCCAGCATCACTTTAGGATCATATTCAACTACTGGGGTAGGTAGTATGTGGATTTTATGAATTTTAATGTCATACAGTCATGTTTAAATCTAATGTTCTACATATTTATGTAGATTCTGAAATAGGATCAATGTAAGGAAAAGCAGAATTTCTGAATTTTTTGCACACATTACTGTAGTTTTGAACTGAACTGTTTTGAGTTAACTTACAAGGAGTTTAAAATAATAGATAACAGTTGTTGCAATTATTGATCAGAATAGGAAGTGATTCTAACATCTGTTTTACAATGAAATAAAGTTATAATTAACATTAGAATTCAATTATTAGAATTGTAACTGATATTTAAATTAATACACGCTGTGGGTCTACAATAACGTGTAATACAACCAAATATTTTATTTCTGCTCATTTTTTTTTTATAATCAATGATTGTTCCATTCACAGAAATATTACATTTAGATGGGAAAATATTCCTTTTACAGTTTCTAGTACATCTAATCTCCCGCAGAATGCTATTCAGCCCTCAGTAATTCTAGTGAAACCGGTCCAAATGTGTACACAAAGAAACCAGGGCAATCTAATAACACAAACTGCTGAAGTGCAGAAATATCAGACTTGAAAGAGCAGTGCTGGACTCTTTCCATTCAAAATGACGTTATTTCTGGAAGGATACAATGCATGTAAAACACAATATTGGGACCACATGAAACTGTTTGTCAGGAAATCCTTCTAAAACATGAAGACAATATCTTGGCTGCTTGTTAAGTGTCTGTAAGACAAAATGTAGCCTGTTCTGCTCTGAAGAATAACAATGACTTAGGACCGAAAACTATTACCTGAATTGTTTTTTCATTTTCTCACATTTTGTTTATTTTCCATTGCTGTGAATATTACAAATACAAATTACAAATGAAATTGTACTGCTATATGTAGCTTTTCTCAGTGAGTTTTCATTGACAGCACAGGCTCCTGG
>NC_092861.1:54104809-54122376 GCF_032062135.1 Pyxicephalus adspersus
TGAAAAGGTCCCTTCTAACAGCACATGCAATCTACCATTTTCTTGTATGTTGGTTTATACAATGACAGACACATATTCTCTCCTAAACTATTATTTCATCCTTAAGTTTGGTGTCCAGAGCATCTGGCACACTTCAAACACCCATGTTTAAAGCGCTTTAAATATTGGCGGTCAAATGCACTGTGAAAGCTTTGCATTAAAAACAGTTGGCATTGTCTTAGCTTTGTTGGCAGTTGGCATTGTCCTAACTTTGCTGTAGTTCTGCTCTATTCCTGGGGAGACTAAGGCCTGTTTCAGACCTACATTTTCCAGCACACTCAACTGTGCTCCCATTTAACCATATGGGAGCATTTGGGAGCTAACTTGTTCACATGGTTGCATTCTTGTTTTTGGTGGTTTGCAGCATGGTTTCTGGACGCTGGTTTCTGGCCACTCAAGGAAGAGGCCAAAGGCTTCCATTGACTTGAATAAGAATGCTTTCCAGCTGGATTGAGCTGCGGTTACATGTTGTTTCTTTGGTTTGTGGTTGTTGCCAAAGAACTGGAGATGGCCCATAATCCCTTGCACCCAGGAGCGGATAACCAAGTAGGTTTAAATTGCATCTCTGAAAGAGGCCTTAGCCTTAAAAAGGATGCTACCCATCTAGATATTTACATCTAGTATACACCTTTCACTTTCAGTAGTAAAAACACATTCACTTCACATATGAAGTGGAATACTTATAACTAAGGACTGCAGGATAAGAGTAAGAGTGTGTATTTCATGAGACATTCACAGTCAGTTCTGGATTGGCCTATATTCCACTGGTGGGTTTTTGGGAAGTGATGCTATTCCAGCATGAAACAATGAATGACATCCCCACCCATGTCAACTCTGTTTTGTTCTGTTTTACCAATGGTAGGGCCCAAATGAAAAGAGTTTGAATTTGTTATTGACCCGATTATCACATTTATGATGCTTTTGTATACTAAGGGATACTGAAATTCTTTATTGCCACAAAGAGATGTCCCAAACTGGACCCCGCTGAAATTTAATCTGCTCAGATTTCGCTGTACGTGGTTCAACATGCTAATAGAATAACCTAATAACTAAAACTTTTCGGTTTTAATTCCATATCTCAGTTTATACCCAGTTTACACCCAGTGACATCAACCATGATTGATTGGAGGGGCAAGCCGGATGGTGCTTTTAACTTCATGAATTTAGGAAACTGTAGTTATGCTCACATTTGATGTTGAGTTTTCATGATTGAAAGAACTAAAATCCATGGAATGAAAATGGTAGGAAAAGAATAGTGGGGAGAAAAGAGCTAAAAGATGCTGGATGTTTACTAAACCAGAAAAAAGGCATGCAGTACTGACGTCTTGCAGCGTCTAGTGCAGAACATGAGGAGCTGAAATCTGACTAAGGAATTTCATTACAGAATAGGAGCCCAAAAAACTGTGCATGGGCTGACTAGAGGTCAGCTTTAAAGATTGCACTGTAGTACCTGCCTCCACCAGCATGTGTCACTGCAGAGAAATCTGTGGTTGTATATTTACATTCTGAGTAACTTGTTGGCTTTAGGCAGGGTCACCCGTTTTGTTGCTTTACTTCCAAACACATAGGTAATTGCCCATTTTCCTGGAAATTCTTAAAATGAAACCTATCTGTCGCTTATCTGCTGACCACAGCATACCATCTCTCTATGACGGGCACTTCCTATCAGCCCTGTTTACTGGATGGACTAGTTAGTGCGTGTTGATTAGGAAAAGCTGAAACCATGGCCTTTCCATGTCCTCTTATCTTATGTTTCCTCAGCAGTATTCAGAGAATGTGTGTGTTTTCACATCTCTGCACAAACAAACTCTACAGAGCTAATGTGTCATTTCCATTCTATTCCACAAATCCTCTTACCAATAAACATGGATGAGTGAGCCCTGATCTGATGAGCACAAATTTGCTTGACGTTATTTTAATCTTGGCTTGGTTTTACTTTGTTGCTGACCTATTCTTTTACTACAGCCAGTTCAGCTGGATTCTATTGTAACATCACACACACACTCTACATAAAAGCTTTACAGAGCAATCAGCGTTTCCCGGATGTAAAGTGTATTTCCTCAATCACAAGGGGGGGATTTTTCTTGCTTGATGCCACAATGTCATCATCATTACTGATAAAGACGGTGCACTTGTTGTCATCAAAAGCCGTCATATGTTTTTCTCACTTATTCATGGCCAGTGTGCTGTCAAAGACACACAAGCAGAATTTGGGTATTGTAAATTTAAGAGTTCCTCAGTGAAGGAGATTGAACTGGAAGTAATTATAAATACATTTGTGGGGGTAGTAAAGCAACACTACGCTTTAATTAATCAAACACATTTTAAGAACTTTGGTATATTAGTTTACCCCTTCTAGTTTTTATCTAAGAAAAAAACAAAAAACAGTTATTACTCATCCACAAGCTTCCTTCTAGATGTACAACACATACCCCAAATTCACTTCTTTTCATCAAGGACTCTGACACCATCAAGTACCATGCAGGACTCACAAACCAAAATCCTGGAGCATTGGTTATAAGATGAGTGATGCTAGAGGAATCAGGAATAGGATAAGTGCATTTGTAGCTTTTTATTTCGCAGCTTTTAACAAAATTATCATTCTTGCTTTTTCATTGTCCTGTAGACTTTACTCCAGAATCTGTATGCTTTTTAACTTGGAGGTAAATACATCATGTAGTGATGTATTACCTTTATGTTACAGAATGCAATGACACAAAATATTTGGCAGCTTTAGTTGTTGAGAGCTGTGAAGTCAACTGGCTTTCTACACATGCTGTCAAGAAAATTGTGTTATTTTTTTACGGATATTGACTGTTCTGCACTTGAGCACATCTAAGCAATTACCCTTCAGAATCAGAAATTGGTATTTGACTTAAAATGCTGACATGTGGGGGTGTAACAGCATTTTTACAGCCTTGAAGAAATTATTAAATACCTCTGACTGTTTTTTGACTATTTGTTTAGTGAAGTAGTTAGGAAAGAAAAATTGGGGTGAATAATAATGACATAATTGTACAGCCTTGACCAGCAGTTTTAATAAATACAACATTGTTAGAAACTATGAACTGTTAAATTACAGCATGGTGTGTGGCCACCATTACTTTCCTAACATACACTTTCAAGTTTATAGAAGCTTTATTTACTTGCCGCCAGACATCTTTTGTTTAGACTAATTAGATCTTACTGGTAAATACAGACTCCTATTTGTATTTATATGTATATAGAATGACAAATATATATACTGTATATATATATATGTACACCGCTTCAAAAGGTTATAGAAAAGTTAGATCCACGTAAAGGATACCTAACAAATGTTTCATCACCAAAACCTCAGGTGTAGTGTTTCCTGCTTAAGCTGAAAAAAACCCAAGCATATGTGTAATGGTAGCACTGCTTAGCAAAAATTATCAGTGGTTAGGTACTGGTCTGCGGGAACATGTGTTACAAAATATAAATGATAATTACTGACACTGTTGCCATGGTCTTTTAAACAAAATGGTGGCTTGATAATCTGCAAGCGACCAAATCCACTTTCAATGCTCTCACTGGTACACTGAAAGACATTCTGTTGCCAAAATAAAAATGTACAAAAAGGGCTCCTTTTGAAGAAGACATGTAAAGCAGACCTGAAATTCAGAGTCTTCCTATACATGATAGCCCTCTTCTCAAATCACCTATTGTAAGTGATAGATAATGCATCTGTTAAAGGTAAAGTTACAAATAGTCCAGGTGAATGCAAAGCAGGGGGGATTTCAGAAGGCACTTGGTGAGTCCATGGCAAGAACATCTTCCTAAAAAGATTTTACCTGATCTGTGTTTCACAGTACAGTATTACTATCCTTGCTTGGGTGCTGCAGGTGGAAGATGAGGTTATGTAGGTCAGTGGTCCACAACCTTTTGGATGTCATGGACCACTAAATGTACAGACTCCGGACTGCGCATGCGCAGGGAGCCATGTGTCACTTAAAGGGGAAGAAACTTTACCCAGAGTGACGTCATGATGCCAGAACCCACCCACTCTTCCATCGCAGGTCTGAGTCTGTGATGGGAGAGTCGGTGGGTTGTGTCCAGAGACACAACCTGTCCACCACCCTGAGCCTGGGATGCATACGAGAAACATGTTCTGCGGCTCTGGTCAGTGCGCCCCCCAAGCGAGGTCTTTTTCTTGACCCCACTGGGGGTTGCATGGGCCAGAGCTGCGGCCCTCCAAAATTTTTTCCTAACCACAGGTTGGGGACCGCTGATGTAGGTATAAGGCTATGTACAGACTGGTGGTGAAGTTGTGCTGTGTTTTTTGCTTCCTCATGCTAGGGACTCGCTGCCTCTGGGGAGACACTACACATAGCTTCTCCTTGAGGCAGCTTCATAGAGAATGAATAGGCTGTGTAGGTGTTGTTGTAAGTGACCAACCATGGGGAGCTGTGGAGAATCACATGATCCCAAAGCAGGTCTGAATCCAGCCTAATTCTATTTGTATAGGTGATTTGCGGACAATGAGGGAGCTCCAACAGCATAAGCAGACTTTCCATTTGAGTGGAAGGTCCACTTAAATTTTCAAACTTCCTGCTGCCTGCGCTCCAGATCTCTGCTGTGAGAAACTATTTGATAATGTTTAGAAAATAATTTATATGGTAGGTGTTATGAACTTATGAAAAGATGTCATCAGACTTTATTATTTAGCATTGAAGACCCTTGATCTGAATATTTAAAAGCAGCATAATATTTGAAGGAACATGCACTACATTGTATACTGATCTTGGTAATAGGGCTCAGAGTATCTGTAATAATTGCAAAGTGAAGTGTGTGATCAAAGATTATTACCATAACAAATCTCAAATTTATTGCAAAATCTCCAATTAAAGCACTTGTAGTGTCATGTTAATTACAATTAGTTCAGATTCTCCTTCATGCAAATAAATCACAGAACTATATGAAATCTTTAATGCATAATTACTGTTTTATTCTGAAGATGGAATAGCTAGAAGGAATGTTTCTCTAGCAGCAGCCTCAGGAAGCCTAAATGAAACTGGACCGTTAGGATGAGAGGGCAGATGAGGATAAGAGGCTGCAGGCTGGATTCTTCTACTCAGGCTGTACTTTTGATAAGCACTGTTTACAGCTTCAAAAAAAAAAGCACACTGCAAGTTTGCATATGTGATAGATCTGGGCCGAAAGTAAACTGTTAACGAAGAGCAATGTAAAACTCCAGGGTAATTATATATAAATTTACTGCTTATTGTTAGCAGCCGATTTTCTGTGAGAAATGCTTGCACACATGTCTACATTAAATAATCACAGCTGGGTGACTACATCTGGTTAGGAACAGAACAATCCAGTAAAAGTCCACTCACACGTGATGTTGATACTGGCTTATAGGATCGGTAACAGACCTCACTCCATTCTCTACAATATCGATCCCTAGCTAGTGAGCCCATCTTTAGTGATTGAGATTCTGCAGTATTCTGGGCATGCAAAATTGCAATTCCACAGTGGCAAGTGGATGGCTCTTCCCACTTAACTAAACTTAAAGGTTTTAATTACATAGTACTGGTTCACTGGTGGTGTATTATAGGGCACACCTCATTATAGGTTACTGAAGGTTTGGCAGGGATGTTCTCCTATGGAATTTCTAGCACACAAGCATTCTCAGATACATGCTTGAACCTGGCATTGCCATACAACAGCACTATAGAAGACGCTTAGGAGTGGTAAACATACCTACATTTTCCCATGCAGTTAGTTTGGGGTCCCATCTTGCCTATGTGTTCCATGCCAGTGGTTCACTACATACTAGAACAAGATCAAGATGAAATAATTGAAGCTTGCATTTTCTAAAAACAACTAAGCAAAGACGGTTCTCATATTTCTATCATTAGAGGTTCCTGTAATTCATGATTTTTATTTGGTATGTAATTAGAGATGACTATCAAAGAAAAATGTGAAAGCATTTATAAAGTAGTTTTCGTATATGCATAACACCACTACTATTAACTTAGAAAAGTCTCCATTTTGTAAAGGATGATACACTTGTGATGAATAATATGTTACTCTGTTTTGATTTGATAATAGTCTACTACACTGGAAGACATCATACACATGACCGCACTTGGCTCATCCCCCCAAACTGAGAATGTAGTTAATGGGGATACTGAGGGGTCAAATCACCCGCTAGATTCCTATGTCACGTGAAGCATGATATCTCCAGCTGGAGCTTCTGGCTTTGTATCCTCTTGCTATGGTGGCGGTTCTCCTTTTCTATTTTTGCATGAATGGGCAAAAGCAGCAGTACAAACCTTAGAGATGTTCTAACTTACCATAACTCTACTAAAAATGTTTTTTCTATCTCTGTCCACACTGGGGAGATTTTACATTACTTCATATCCTTCTATAATGGGATAAGTAATGAAGAGTGGTTTCTCCAGTGGGTACACAGACTGTAAAAAAAAATTGTTAAGGTTTCTGACCCTTTTCTAACTTCCGGACATGAGTTGGGCATAAATGAGGTGAGGTGGACCTGGAAAATCATGTAGGTCTTTCCACCAGAATTGCCCATAAAATATAAAAAAAGGGGTAACTCCAGTGTATCCGTCTCTGCCTAGGACTTGAATATCAATGTGAAGTAAACTACCCCTTTAAAGCAAATTCCCAGAAAATTGATGAGGATGTGGTAGTGTGGTTAAAGAGACTCTATTCCTTCTCAATAAATAAGGGGTTATGGTTGGAGTTGGGACTTAAGTCATGAGAATATTTGCATTTTCTATTTTGTCTGCATAGCTTGGACTCAATTCTTAGAGGAATTTCTGGAAACTGTTCAAGATTTCAGCTTACCACAACTCCTCAGCCTGCTTCTAGCACAGGGAGTTTTGTGTATTCTGAACAGACACCAAGCAAAATGTATGGTCTCTCAACACTTTGAAATGACCTCCATTTGGCGGTTCTCTTTCTTTCTAAACTGTCCCTCTTTTAGGTCTACACAGATCTGTCACAAATGTTTATACTACTTACAATCTACCCTGCTTGTTTCACTTTAAACACTGCAATGATGGCTTATATTGACTAGTCATATACTGTATTTATCTCTCCATAAACAAAATAAAAATTGGTTTGTTGTATGGAAAAATAAAGCTTGTGCAAATGAAGCTTAACTTTAGAGACTTTCTGTCCAATTCTAGAACCAGTTCTCCTCAGGGAATGATCTTTGGCTACCTTCGATCACAGAAGGGGCACCTGGCTAAAGCAATCCGGCAGCCAATTACTGCCCTGGTATATCACTATTTGGCCTGTGGCAGTTTTTGATGAGTTGCTAGGTGGGATTTTGATATACAACTGAACTTCGAGGACACCTGCCATAAATTACTGAATAAGCTAAGATCGGCACAGCATTTTAGCCTTGTCCAGATCAGGGGGACAGAAGACAGACCATTAAGGGATAGGCTAGATTCTCAGTGGCTAAGGACATAGAAGCTAAAGGTTGGGACCCTGAATAGGGGGGTTTAGGAGAGGATCCAATTTGTGCTGATATTATGACCGTCATTTACCAGGGAACCTACAGGACAAGGAATGCTTCTCTCATATTTCACTATGGATTTAGGAATAAGTGAGGATACTAAAGTTCAGCAGTCAGCTGTTGGTGTTGACTTTATGCAATGCTTTTGGATGTGAATTGTTGGTATTCTGACGCTCTGCCTCCCTAACCCTCTGCTCATATGTGTTGAGTTTAAAAAAAAATTAATTTATGAGCCTTTGTGAGTTCTTTGCCACATCACTAGGAGGAACCTGGATATAAATTGGCCACTCTGGCAGGGGTAAATACTAAACTACCCAGAAATGTATGTTACTGCTGTTTTTAGAGCTCTGAACAATGGACTTTCGGCACAGACGTCCCTGCTTCATAAATCACTTAGAACCACTGCTGGTATCACTTCCCTACATCTGTGTAGGCTTTAGCCTCAGCGGCTCACTTATAATTGATGGCAGATATCTCTATGTATTCTCTGCTTTACTTCTCAAAACTAAATATACACCCCTCTGGCTTGGTAATGGCCCATTTCTAAAATGCAGGCTGCAGTGTGAGTCCTGGAGTGTCCTATAGAGTTCTCTCTGCATAACTCCACAGAGAGAATTCGGTAATTGTTGGATAGGCCATCACCTGAAACTGTCAGGTCACTTGAAGAATTCCTGCTCCTGATATTTTTTTATCCTCTTTTTCTTGAATTTTAATACATATCTTAGTGTCTTGAAGCCAGCTGAGTGCTGAATACATTTGTAAAACACAATATTGTTTTTGCTTATAACTTACAATCCTGTGGTAAGGTCATTCAGCAGCATTTAAACTGTACCCCTATAGTTCCTATTCCAGCTTAAACATAAAGCTGTAGTCCAATAATAATATTACTGCTCTTCATAAAATAAAGACCTTTATAACATTTCATTCTGATCAGGGGTCTTGGAACATGACAGCACAAAGGTGCAACTACAGGGGCTGAACTCTCCCATATGCCTGACTTTTATTGTCATTTGGCCTTTTCCTTGGCATTTGCTAATGTCCACCATTGTAAGTGCTTGTCAATGTTGAACACACAAAATATAAACTTTACCCACAAGGTATTGCTGATCCGATTCTGTCTGTCTGAATAAAAGTATTCCCTGATATATATAAACACAATATGTCCTGTTTCAAATCTTAAAAAAGATGTGAAGTATGCATTTAGTTTACCTGAAACTAAATCAGAGCACACTATTGAAATGGAGCCATTTTTCCTCCTTCACACAACCAAGCACATACTGTACCTTGGAATTCAGAGGTGAAGTTTCCAGCCCTAGTCACAGACTGGGCAACATTTGCTTGCTATTCAAGGAACTGAATTCAAGTCCCAAGCTTGGCAGTTGGAAACGCCTCAGTCTAACCACTGATCTGAGTAATTCAGAGACAGAGTATGAATGGAAATCTTACTCTGATGTGGAAACTCACTCATGGATTCCTGTGCCAGTGTATGTTAAAATGTTGATTTAATCAAATGTTGATTTAAATGTTGATTTAATTTCTCTGGTAAGCAGAAGCAAACAAGTAGTTGACACTGATTACAGAAATGAACAAAGTGCCATTACAAGTTGAACAAATAAAAGCTCTAAAATGAAATAATTTATATATTCACAGCTATATATTTGAATTAGGATCTCATGTTCAAAATGTAAACCCGCTGTTCCACTATGATCTGCAGTGCTCATGGTATTAAAATGACATGAGAATTTAACCTATTCCAGCCAAAATAGATACCGAGTATCAGTTTTGGTTTGTACTAAATAATGCAATCACACAAAAGTTTAATTTTCAATACCCATCTACAGTGTTATAAGTAGATATGGTACTCCTCTGTAAGTGAAAGTATTGACATTCTGCGGTATAACATCTATTGCTGCATCATTAGCTTTATAATTGGCTACATTAGGACAGGACTAGGAAAATACCAATCAACTAATTGTAATAAAAAAGTCTACATATAGTTTGATTGCAAGAATGACCCCAAATTGCACTTTACTTTAGGAACCAACCATATTCAGTCAGCATCATCCAGAACTTCTTATTGACTGGGAAATGATTTGGTGCATGTACAACGTTTTGTATGTTATGCAAACTCATTTGTTATATATAAAATATGCATAATTTCCTCCTGCATCATAAACAACAATAGCATATATGTATTAAACAATATAGCATATATTAAAAAAACAGCAGTACATTGAATGCCTCTGTTTAGAACCTTGCTTGAACAATTGCAGCTGGATTCTGAACTGAGATCATTTTTGATTCTAGCAATGCATAAAACCAAAACAATGTGTAAATGGAGATTTGTATCAAGCATGTATACATGATGCACCACATAAAGAATAACTAATCCTCACATGTTACACACTGGCTGATCTCTAGGCTATTTATATCATAAAAGAATTAGGATGTCTGTGTTCCATAAAGCTGGAAACTCACACTAGAAAAGCATGTGGTTTGAATTAATGTAGTTTTTACATTCTCCACCTACTTCTGGCTTGTCTTGATAGAGACAACATAAGTACATTTTCCCAAAGCAAGCCAAATGCATTGATGGCAAGAAATAAAGTCCAGTTTGAAAAAAATTTAACTGTGATTTTATCTTAAAAATATTTTTGATGCTCTCCATATATTTAAAGTAAAATCCCACCATTTTATTTCCCTAAATTTTATTACAAACAGAACACAGGAATAAGATGATGTAGGGAAAGAAGTTTTAATATATGCATGGTAATTTATCCCACTGTGCAGGCATGTAGACACCACAACCAGCTAGTAAAGAATAGTCTGTTGTTAGACAACTGGATGCAGCAGACACCAAGTAAACAACCAGTAATCTGGCATCTCACAGAGATCTGTGTCAGGCACAGGTAAATAGCAATAAATGCATGATATATGTATGGGCATGGGACCATTGATGTGGGGGGCAAAAACTAAGTTTAGTGAGAAATGGATCCCCAACATGAACACCAGGGAAAGGGGGCAAAAAGAAATGGATAGTATGAGACTTGGAGATGGATCCGAAAGGAGGAACTGCATGTGCTTTAAAGGAGGTAATGCTAAGCAACAAGCATAGGAGGTTCATTAGACATAAAAGGATTCAAAGAATCCTGCAAAATAGTACTGGACTAAAAAACCTCAAACTCCCTATTACTTAGAAACTGGTGTCTAAAGAAAGCTGGGGTGATATTTCAGAGGGATTTCGCCTGGGAGATGGGTTGTCCCTAAGAAGTATCACATTTATGTCAAGCGCAGTAATATGATAACTAGAGCTTTTGGGAGCTCTTCACAAATTTTGCAGGAGATTTTTTTTTTAGGTAGCTGTGTTCAATTGCAGGGTCTTCCCGGGGACCCATTATAGTCACCTGATTAGGTAAGCAATGCATGGTCTCAGAAGCTTAGGGAATTGCTGCAAAGAAAAAGGTAATCATTTTGACCAATCACTGTGTCATATATTTACTACATAGTTTGACAACTGGTAATAGTAACCCTAGGCAAAATAAATATATATATATTAATATATATATATATATTGTGAGGCTTAAAGGTCCTTAATTTAGACTTGATAAATCAGGTTTTGTTTCATGTTCTATTTTTATTTGATTTATTTGATATGTACAGAAACCTGTTTATGCTTTAGCCTTGTTTCTAGAGACATTCACCTATGACATTTCTTGCCCCAGGAGATGTTATCTGTAAATGTGTGGCTCATACCGATTTACCTGCATAGAAATCCAGACTTTACTAAAGTTTTATACAGAGGTCTGTTGCTTCCCCACATCTGAACTTTTGGCTTATATACAAGTAATGTAACATATGGAAGCACTATTACAGTAGGATATGGAAAGTTATGCTACAGTTACAGAATATTATTAATGTGCAATGCTTTTTTGCCTACAAATCATTTGTTGGCAGTCAGTGAAATAATATACAAATGAAGGAAATATTTTGTGATCACTTATATAACAGTGTATTGATATACTGATATATGTGTACTGAGACATTTTTGCCTATTTTGTAATCTGCTTGAATGCTCTTTCACATATGATCTTTTAAACTGAAAATTTTAAATCAATGTATTTTAATGGAGGCTTGAAATGGGTATACTATAAGTAGATTTTATTTTAATAAAAAAACTAGCTGCAATATGATCTTAATGACTGCTAAAGTAATCTTTCCACTATCCAAACATGTAAACATAGCGGTATCGTCATAATCTGCTTTATCAGCTGTTTCTAATCCACTTCTTTTCCCAAAGCATACAGCAGACATAGACTAAACAGCACTTCTACTAATGTGCAAATTACTACTTTCTATTGTCAGCCAATACACTACCATATGCACCTCTAACCCCTCCCCAGATGGCGGATGTATGCAAACAGCAATGACATGTAATTGACACAAAAGGGGCTCAAATTTTGCGTGACCTGCAGGCTTTGCTTCACCTTCTATCTGTTTTGCTATTTAATAGATAACCGACTCCAATGAGGAAATACCTGGGTTCATGGGGATAGACTGGGAAAAAGATTCATTCAATTATTAGGCACTGCTTTTATTATATAAATATTCATTTAAGTGGACATGGATGGGTTGAATCACATGTCCTTTTAAACCTTTTGGATTTACACCTGGGAGAACTCTCAGTTCAACTCATTGACAATGTATTATACTTAGAACTGATGTAACTTCCCATTTTTAAATTCCCTTAAAATCAAATATCTTTACAATGCTTTTTGGAAAAATGTATTATTTAATTGTAAAAAAACAACTGGAAATTGTAGTTCGGTATGTGCATTGTCCAGACAGCTTTGTTAAATACGTAACTTCCCATTTTTAAATTCCCTTAAAATCAAATATCTTTACAATGCTTTTTGGAAAAATGTATTATTTAATTGTAAAAAAACAACTGGAAATTGTAATTCGGTATGTGCATTGTCCAGACAGCTTTGTTAAATACAATTGTAGGTTTTCCACCATGCTTTGGAGTGCATTCCAATGGCCGTGCTTCAATACTTCAATTTACTAAGTTTTTAGTTAGCTTACTCAATAAACAGTGTGGCTAAACCTTGTTTTTAACAGTTTTCATTAGGGAGACAGAAAAACTGAACTAATTCCTTTAAAGCTCCTTCTAGTCACTAATCAACAAACTTCAAAATAAAAATAGAAGAACATATGCAAAAAACATACAAAAAAGGTATTCTATTTTTCATTTTTTGGTAATGCCTATTGTCAATGCTGATGATGTTACATATGCTGATACAGAATATGCAAATAACATAAACACTATGCCTCTCTTATTTTCCAGATATCATGATGTCGAATTGGCAGTTCGCTGGAATTATAGTTTGTATTATCATCCATCTCACTTATGGCCAATGCCCTAAAGAATGTAGATGCCTTAGAGCTGGACAAATAGAATGTTCGGGAAGTGATATTGTAGAGATACCACGTTCTATTCCCCAAAACATTAAGAGCCTTCAGATTTTAAACACAGAAGTGACGGAGCTACAAGATGGAATTTTAGAAAACATGACATCATTACTGGCCCTTAGGATTGAAAAAAGTGAACTGTCTACCATAGGGCCCAATGCATTAAACAATCTCATATCTCTTCGTTTTTTAAGTTTGTTTAGTAATAAGTTGCAAGATTTACCAGCTGGGTTGTTTAAAGATCTTGGGAAGTTGGAAACCCTTATTCTGTCAAACAACATGTTGGCCCAGATTCACCCTTCACTATTTGCTCCATTGGTGAATGTTAAAGAGCTCAGCCTATTGGGAAACAATCTCCGTTCTATACCAAGAGGTGCTTTTGATCAAATGAATGCTCTCACTAAACTAAATATTGCTAAAAACAATCTCACTCGCCTGCACCCCAGAATTCTGGAAAAAGTCAGTAAACTACAAAATTTACGACTTTATGAAAATCAGCTCAAGGAAATTCCAGAAGGGCTTCTTAGTACACTTACCAGTTTGCAAGAAATTGGAATACAAAACAATCAGCTTAGTCAAATATCTGCCGGTGTTTTCTCAAATAACCCTGATTTGCAAAGAGTGTACCTGTCGAATAACAAAATTACATCATTGCCACAGGGTTTGTTCATTAACACACCACAGCTGTCCAAGCTTACATTGTTTGAAAATGCAATAAACCATATTGAGACTGGAGTGTTTGGGCCAATGCCAAAGTTAAAGGAACTCTGGTTGTATGAAAACAAAATCGAAGAGCTGGTAGATAACATCTTCCTCAATCTCACCCAATTACAGTTACTTATTATATCCAGAAATCAGATATACACTATCTCTCCGGCTGCTTTCAATGGATTGGATGAGCTCCTAGAACTTTCTCTGCATACCAATAAGCTTAAAACTTTACATGAAGATGTCCTTCAGAGTCTACACAAGCTGGAGAACATATCTCTTCACAGCAACAAGATTGAGCATCTTCCTGCAGGTGTCTTTAGAAATATGGACACTCTGAAAACCATACAGCTACACAATAATTTATTGCACAGACTTCCAGAGGGAATTTTTGATACTGTTGTGCATTTAGATGAAGTAAAACTTTACAGTAATCCATGGAAATGTGATGTTCATCTCCTTCCTCTGAAGACCTGGATTACTCATAACCTAAACAAACTTGGTAACTACAGCTGGGTTGTGTGTGCTAATCAACCCTTCACAGATGTACCTGTAGCTGATCTAAGTGACGAGCAATTAGAATCTTTGGTGTCTACAACCGAACCAGATATAGAATACTCCACATCAGAGACTGAAGCAAGCACTACTGATAAGCCTACTGAATCACCAAACCAAGATAGAACAACTTTCAGATTGGTTACAACAACACAGCCGGAATTATCCAAAGGTAACCCTACCATGGAAACACTGGATGAGGATTCAGACAATGGCTCTGGTTTTGTATCCACCTACTCTCCACCTGACCGGGAATATCGTGGGAACAGGCTGGTCGGTGTTGTAATTGCCATAATAGTTTTATGTTGCATAGCAATCGTTTGCACAGTTATTGCTTGTATATTATATAACAGAAAAAAGAAGAACCACGTGGTACTTATGCAAATGAAGCAACAAAATGAAGCATGATAGAACTGGTACACCATCTAAATTTACTGATAAAACCTTAACAAATGGTGGTGGGAACTAGAAGAAGCACTGTTATAGGACTGCTTCGGTCTCTGACCTAGCCTGAATGTACTTTTAGTTTGTTATGTGCCAACAGGTTTTGAAAATGTACCATTGAGACTTCACCAAATACCAATACCTAACTACTATGTATATTTAGTAACAAATATTCTCTTCTAGAAAAATGATCTATGCCCTTCTTGCAACATACCGTAGTACAATATAAGTTAGTAGTATATGAAAAAGCATTATTATAATGGCAACATTTTTATCAAAGCTCATTTTATTCTATGCTGACTGTTTCTCACACCGTGAGCATGCTTATGCCAGTGAACTGATTTCTGGTACAGCCAAGGTTATGGTTACCTGTTCACAGGCAAGTAAAAAATGAATGTGTAGAAAGTAAACAGCAATAAACATGAGCGTAACTGCTCAGCTGAATCTAGTTGAGGAATCATGTCATCACATTCATTTCCATCTTTCTACCTGGATTCTTGATCTAGAATAGGAACACTGGGCCTTATTTACCAATGTAGAACTGGCTGAGCAAATAAATGGAGAACTTAGTTTGGAGCTTGTTCACTGAGAACTCCTTTTTCATTTTACCTGTTAGGTAACAGATTTAGTTTTGTTTGCCCTATTTTTTTTATAAAGCAGATTCAGTATGCAAATATTGTCTAATAAAAGTGAAAATGGCTTTACAAGGGTTCATCGGGTAATATAAAATCTACATTTATATCCTATTGCTACATTAAGGTTTACATAAAACATCTAATGTGTTTTTAAGCTCAAATACCCTCCTTCATCAGAGTGAAAAATGTTTTTTGTATGATAAACCAGATAAAGACTAAAGAACAAAGTTTTACCAGTGAATGTGCTGTTACAACAGTCTGTTGTGACAAACAGTAAAGTGCCTTTGTGTTTGGACAAAGTTGAATATTTTACCATCTTGCATTCAGTGCTCCATCATAGCTGCTAAAAGATTGATGTTTTCTATAGTTCAAGTGCTTTGTGAATATCTTCTACCTTTTATTTATACTACGTTTTTATTCACTTCCTCCTTTACCACATTTACATACATAGATAAATGGCACAGCAAACAACACCCTAAATTGGAAACACATATTTATCACATTCTATGACTGATTTACCTACATTTATATTTAGCCAATGGAAAAAATAGAAATAGGATAGTGAACAATCTTTACAGGATAGGGTGATACTTTAAGGAGCAGTTTTGATCAGGTTACATGTGCTCTATTGAGGTCTCTGTATTACTTTGGGACATTTTAGATTGTTTATATTGTTTATTTTTTCCAAAAATGCCAAAGGTAGACCACAACAGCAATATTTTGCAGGAATGGAGATGGCAAATGGGTGCCCTCCTCTTAGTAAAGTTCTTAGCACGGGCCCATTTTCCTTTCTTGGTTCCTGTGCTGGTACATTGCTTGTATCTGCCTGTATTTATATCTCTGTTAAAAATCAACATGGGGGAATGGCCATAATAAGATTTATAACACATATATAATACAATATAATAATTACAATATCCTTGTAAAGATTTTTTTTTACTGTTAGGCTTGTTCTTCGTTTGTGTAATTTGAAAAAAGGTGCACTATTTAAAGATCGATATTTTAAGGATTTCTGTGTTTTTTTCTAGGTGCTAAGTATTGTCGGTAGGGTTCTAAATTTGACCTAATTGTTCATGTTTGGAATGTTAGGTATTATGTGTTCTTGGTAATGAGAGTAGGGTAAATGTGGAAAATCTTTACCTGGCCTTCTATGTTCTACACACACAATTAGTTGTATAAATGTTGCTTAATCTTTATGGGTAAAAGACAAAAATTGCAAGTGTGTACGCAGCTTTAGAACTTATTTTAGGACTGGTGGATTTCTGTAATTCCCATTTTACTGCAACACAAATTAGTTCTGGGTGGTGCAGTTAATTTTAAATTTCACCTTAACACACTGTACCAATGCCATCTGTACTTTGGTGCACTGTGTTGGAGAAATTAGTACAAGTACATTTATTTCAATAATTGCCCTGCCAACCCATTAAAAAAAGTAAATTATATTATGTAAAATTAATTATTATTAGTAAATTATTATGTTAACATGGGGAATATGGAATACTAGTCTTTCTGTAGTCTTTATTTGTATTCAGAAATCACATGGAGTAGACAATTGCTATAGAACATTTGTTGTTTGATTTTTAGGAAGAATTGGGTACTTTTACTCAGAACTATTCTGTGATTTATTAACTTTGATAGGAAGCAAAAATGTTAGTAGCTTGCAATTAGCCATGTGTAAACCAGCAAACCAATTGACATGTATTAAGTATACATATATATAAGGCTCAGCTGACACAGGTTTGCACAGGCCCATGTAGATACAGAACTAAGATTTACTAATAATGCCTTAACACAACAGTTCATTCTGAGGTGGAATAATGATTTACGTGTATTTAGCTGTTGTAGAATGACTGTGATGATTTTACTTGTTAAATATATGTGCTGCCACTTTCACAGGAATGAAACACCTCTCCAGGATGATATAATCCCGATGGTAGATCTGGCCAAATCTGCTAGAGTGTACATTAATGTTTTTTTCTAACTTCATAGCAGGCACTTATTTTGCTTTTTATTGTAATATACATGTTTTTCAGTAGGCATCTAGAAATTATTTAATTTATAACACAGTGTACAAATAATATAGCCATAACTACTAGTAGAAAATCATCAGCATGCAATAACATAGTAGAGCCATGCAAAATTTGGAATATAATCCCACAAAATTCTCTCAGTGTTTTGACTGTCATCTTGGCAGGCCTATGTTA
>NC_092861.1:54122754-54151133 GCF_032062135.1 Pyxicephalus adspersus
TAATTCACAGATGTTAATTCAAAGATGATTTATTGGTTTACAATAATGCTTTATATTAGTATAGTTTCCTAATCTGATTCCTTTTCCTAAGACAGGAGATAAAATGTTGTCAGTAAAAAGTTAAATATTTTACAGAATGTCAGCAACACAAAGAAAACAATGAAGTTTCTTAGCAGTTGCTTACAGACCAAATTGTGTACCTGATTAGAAACTGCAAAAGCAGTATATGTTTATATATTACATTATATGAAATGCTTTAAATTTGTAGGGACGCTCACTTGAAGAGATTTTCTGCAAAGCTTCTTTACTTCTTTTCAACTTGTACTTTGATTACAGTCAATCACTAGCTGATTTTTATCTTATTCTATTTTGGTTTGGTTTCAGAATTAGCTATAAATAAAAAAGCCACAAGTTGAGCAGTTTAGCACCTGTACAGAGGGCACAGTTTGACTTGTACTTTGTTCTGCAGTCCACTTTATTGTAAATGGAAGAAAAAACATTAAATTTGAAAGCAGGTTATTGTCTAAAATTTTGAAACACCACAACATTTTCCTGGTTGTATGATCAGAGTCCTATTTACATGTTTTCCAAACTATTGCATTGTGTTGTTTCTTGTAATCAGTTATTTTAGGATCCGTAGTGGTTGCATATGCCACCATCTTGTAATGTAAGTAATAAAAAGCCAATGTGTGTTCAGCATATTTATTATTATCGTTCATGCATTGTGCTGTCGTTTGTTGTTGGAAAAGATTGTAAAAGATCCTTTCCAATGACAATTGTTGCACGTTACTTAAAGTTTACCCTTTTATGTAAATAAAAAAATTGAGTTTGGGTCCACTTTAAGTAAGCTAATTTGATCAGATAAGTTCCATAAATATCTGAACAGATTGATAATATTTACCTATAAATGTCAGCAGAACCAAGAAACAGATATATTACAGGCCTGGCCTGCAAGTACGTGCCCATTAGGTACCCTACTTCATTATTAGTTTCATGTTTCTTTTAGGTCACCAACCCACAAAAAATGAAGAAAGGGTGATGAAAACAGTTTTGGACAGGTATATTTATTTATTATTGGGTCTCATTTTCCTGTGTCTTTAATATAAAGAGTTTAGAGATCTCCAGAAAACTATTGTTTTCAGAAAGACATCACTATTTTGAGCTCCTGTACATCCTGAAGGACAGATTTAATTTAACAAAAATTTATTGAATACAAACGGGTAATAATATGATGATCCATGAGGTCCACCCCATTGTTCCACCCATTGCTAAGGTATTTGTGTACATAGGTTCCTGAATTATAAAACAAATATAGTAAAGGAGTATAGATTTTTTTGTTCTATTTTTGACACATTGCATTTTCTAATTTGATGATTTATAATACAACAATGTCATATTTGTAAACATTTATTTTTGTTTTGTAATAAAAGCTTTTTTTTATAAACTGTACTATGTTGTCTAAATGTCTGCAAATCTGTTTTCCCAACCCCATAAAGCTAGATCCTCAACAGATTTGGCTGTTCATCACTACACCTCCTTCCTAGCCCTTTACTAGGTGTTCAGTGTGTGGAGATAAACATATGGATTGCAGTGCAGTATAGAAGTATTTGTTTAGTGACCTGATGTTATAACAGAACTATTTTTGATATATATTGCAAAGATATCAGATCTTCAGATCTAATCCTACCAAAAATCAGCCTTTGTAAACCACTCAATAAATTAGTACCCATGTTTTCATAAACATACCTAGTCATGCTTTATTTCCTAATCAGATGTGGAAAAAATCTTGTTCATGCATAAGCACTACTGTGCTGAAGTTATGTTAATGGAAACACTCCCTTTTCTGGGAAATGAGGGGTTTGTATGCCTCTGTGGTTTATGGATAGAAGCCTAGAAATCCTTTATGTATTAGCATAAAGAGAAAAAGGAGAGCACACGGTTAGAGTTGTACAAGATTCTAGAATGCTGCTGCTGAACCGGCAGCCCTGAGCCACCAAATCCCCCACAACTAAATTTGCAGGCTATGCAAGATAAAACTGCCTGGTAATTCACAGATGTTAATTCAAAGATGCTTTATTGGTTTACAATAATGCTTTACATTAGTATAGTTTCCTAATCTGATTCCTTTTCCTAAGACAGGAGATAAAAGGTTGTCAGTAAAAAGTTAAATATTTTACAGAATGTATCCCATACTGAAAATTTTAAAGATCACAGTGGTAAAATGAGTATACCATTCTACTACTCATAAACAGAATTGTCACAACAGAAATGTAAGAAAAATTTGTACTAGTCCATGATGAGCAAAAAGGGAACTTTTATGGTATTTAAATATCATGTTTGTTGGTAATTTTTTTTGTAATAAAATACAATAAAATGGTTCCCAGCTGTCCATCACTAAGGCTGTGTACACTCATCATTTCCAGTCACATATAAAGAGATAGAGAGAAGACAAGCGGGTGGTACCCTGCTGTGCTTTCCTCCCTTGACTTGTATAGATGGCATTCCTGATCACTCATTTGTGGATCTGTCTTAAAGGATTCTGTCCCCAGACAAGCAAAACTGTTTGTATGTAACTCCTAATGTTATACTACACTAAACTTTTCATTTAACCTCTGAATTGTTGCATTTGTTATTTATAAAAAAAACAAAGCAAGAAAAAGTAATGGTGGCAGAAAGTATTTAGGGATTTAAGCAGTGGTATTTGAATATTAAATCAGTAAAATGCAAGGTCTTTTATTATATTCTGAGCACCTCCCCTTGTAAAATGCACTTTATTGTGATATCTTAAAGATGCACATGTAGGAAAAAAAAAAAAGTTAGATTTTATTCTAACCTTTGTGGTCTGCTTATGGCTCCTAGATGGGAGTAAAGTCACAATGCTTCTATAAGATCCCAGCAAATACAGAGATTTTAAGTAATTATCATTCTCCAGGAATATTCTGGAAAGTTATGTGACCACACGCCCAGCGATGTGGAGCAGAGGGGTACGACAGGTATAAAATCCACCATTTTTTCAGTTCAGGTACATTTTGAGAAACACTAACCTTCAGTGATTTTTACGGAAGGAGGTAGCCCAGATTTAATAGGCAGACCTTGCATTGTACTTTAAGGTCCACTTTAATGTACAAAGCCAGATTTTTCATGCCTTGTTTTGTTACATTATTTCATGCAGATCTATGCTTGCTCTCTTTTCACGAGAAAAGGTCAGAGGATCTGTTCCAAACGGAACAGTTTAGATGAGGTACTGTCCTTAGAGCACTATTTTGGGTCTTTGTAATTGTACTGTGAATCAAGTTTCTCTCTGCTAGTAGTCATATTAACCCCCTGAGCGGTAACCCTGAGTGTGACCTGAGGTAGAAAGACCATGCTGAAAGCGGTAACTCCGAGTCAAACTCGGGGTAGCTAAAACAGTGCAATACAATAGTAAATACAGCCGGCGTCCTTCACGATCCCTGTCCTCCTTTTTCCTCCGGGCGGCATTCTCTGCATTCGATGAGTCACCGGGAGTTCTCGGTGACGTCAGTACTTGCGGCTGTTGCGTTGGTGGAGTGGCGGAAATTTCAAATCTATTTGTGGTGCATTCAATACAAAATACCTGTATTGAATACAATACAGTGGATTTACAGTTAGGTCCATAAATATTTGGACAGAGACTGGTAAATAATAAAGTGGAACTAAACCCATAAAAATTGATATCAGGCAGGTCCTTTGTTGCAGGTTACAAGTCCCTTCTGCAACAAAATACTTTTACCTGCCTAATAGCACTACATATAAATATACTCACCTGACATCACTCCTGCACAGAAGAAGCATCATCTGTCCCTTGTGCATAAAAGAACCTGCCTGATCACAATTTTTGATTTGGGGCTATAGTTCCTCTTCAAGCCTTTCCTTTTACATCATGTTTGTTGAGAACAGGTCTTCAGTCAAAATGCACTGTATTGAACTCCATGTCACTCCTGTAGCTTATGACAACTCGTCAATTGTGTAACGGTGGTCTTCATTGATTTTTTCGCAGATTTTTTTAATGTTCTCGTTGTTCCTGCTGCTTGAAGGGCGTCCAGAACGGGGTTGATCCTCGATGCCTAAATTTCATTTTTTGAAGCGCCAAAACTATTTGAAAACTCTTGGTTAACTCAGAGCTTTTTCTTTGAAAACCATCTCAATTATTTGTAATAATTCCATTGGTGTTTTGCCAAGGAGAAAACAAAATTTCAAACAAGTTCTTTGTTCCCTGAAATTTGACATCACAATTTCTACTAACGAGAAAAGCGTTTAAAAAGAATCACTGTACTTTTGAAGCTCTTTCTGGTCTCCATGTAAACCACTCAAACTCCCAAGCCCTTAACATTAACATCCCTGAATGTCAACTATCACTGGTTAAAGATAGTCAGGCTAATTATACCCCTTTACTCAAAAAGATCTGCTCAGACTTATAGGACTGGTCTAATGCCCCTCTATCCTGGCTGGGGCCATCAAGATGAATATCTTACCACAAATTTTATAACTGTTTTGCACCCTCCCTATCTTTGTTCCCCCTTCTTTTTTAAATCCCTTCAATGTAAAATCATGACCTTCATTTGGGCGGGGCAAACAGAGTAGGATTCAGAGGAAAACAATGCTGGCCCCTCGCACACAGGGGGGTTTGGGGGTCCCTCTCTTTAACAAATACTATATAGCTGCCCAAATCTCGCAATTTTCACACTCCACAATATGAGGGATCAGGCCACAATGGGTGAATATAGAGGAATTCTCTTTAACAAATACTATATAGCTGCCCAAATCTCGCAATTTTCACACTCCACAATATGAGGGATCAGGCCACAATGGGTGAATATAGAGGAATTGGCTGTCTCACTGGGGAATATAGAATCTTTGATGTGGATTCCTAGGAAACTCGGACAGTACAGGAGGTGCCCTACATTATGTAATTCTCTCCATATTTGGGATAAACACATGTGCAATCTGTTTGGCCCCTGCTCCTTTCACCCCTCTTTGGAACAACCCAGACTCCTGGCAGAGATTGAGATAGATTTAAATGGTGGATTGACAAAGGGTTTGAGCAAATTCATGATATAATAGATGTACGGGTTATCTCTAGTTTTGATTATCTGGTTAGTAAAAAGGAACTGCCAAGTCATGAATATTTTTTCTCTCAGCAAATTCAGTCTTTCGTTAGCTCCAAAATTCGGTTAGCTCCTCGCCCAATCCGACCTACTACATTTGAAAGCTCATGCAGATCCCTGGCTGACACGAGGTCAAATTTCACTAATCTATACTATATTGATGACTACATCGCATAAACTGAAATATGTGTTCATGGAAGGAGGATTTGGGAATGTCCTTATCCAGGAATGATTGGAGTGAATTGGCCTATTCGCGTTCCAAAACTTTGCTCAATTCCGCCCTGGTGAAGGCTATCTATAAGGTGTTATTAAGGTGGTATCTGGTACCAGAGAGACTAAATGTTACCCTTCAGCTTCCCCTTTGAAATTTTAGAGGTTATGATGCTAGGAGCACAGTGCTACATATGTGGTGGTCATGCCCAGTCACCCAGGACTACTGGACGGAGATATTTGTTATTATTTCCAAGGTCCTGGAAAGGGATGTACAGAGTTCTGCGGAGGCTGCTTTGTTTAGCAGATGTGATCTGGTGGCTCCCAAGTCTTCCATGAAACTATTGAACCTGATCCTGCTGGCAGCCAGGATCACTCTTTGCTAAGTCATGGTATTCTAATACAATAATGCTAGGTCCATTCTTTTTTCAAAATGGATTGGATTATGGTCAATGACAAAATGACGCATGTACTTAAAAATACAATAGAGAAATTTGACAAGATCTGGTGATCCTGGAAAGTATATAGATTCTCTACAAAAGATAGCTAATGCAGATATTATTTGAGAAAATGTTTGGTCCCCTCGCCACTATTCCTTCCCTTCCTTTTTCCCTACTGTCTTGTCTGGTTTGGTCTGGTCTTGTCTGGACCTGATTCTGGGCTTGTAAGCTGCTCAGGAGTTATTTTGAATATTAATATGTATGAAGGTTTTTCAGGAAGGTTTTTCATGCACCACACTGGGCTGATCGAAATTATTGTACTGTTATTAAAGCTATTTGTCTGACTTTGTTAACAATTTCTATGTTAGCCTTGTTAAATGCCTGAAAAAAAATGAAATATATTAATGATCAAAACAATCACCCCCTGAGGAGTAGTGTTGGTGTTTGAATTCGGGTTCTCCTTATATTGGACCCGAATATGGCTGTTCGAATTCGGATAGACCTGTCATGAAAAAATACAAAATTTGACGGCAAGACTTCAGATGAAAAAAATGTAAAAAAAGTGTTAAAAAAAAAAATAATAATGGTAAATAATTTATTGAGTATTTGTGTTTATTTACCTAGTTTTTTTTTTTACAGGTTATCCTACAATGACATGATAAATGTTACTCTGTAACACACTTTCTAGCACAGTAATATTCTGATACATTTGTTACATTTTTCTTTTATCCACTGAGTTCTATCCACATGTTAGCATTGCTAATCCATTATGGTTGTGTTTCCTATTCACTGTTCTAAGACATTTAGACTTTCCAGCATTGCTTGTCTTCCAGGTTTGCCCATGACAATTTATCTTCTCCAGTCTTGGAGAACTTTGATACATTAGACCTAAAGTATTTGTATTATTTGTATTTTTGTGCTTTTGTTCAGTGTCACTTTATACTTCATGAAAAATTTGTCTACAAAATGTATTTAAAGTCCTAAGCTTAGTTGCATTTTAAGACTCGTCGCCTGCCTTCGTGTCACCTCTCTGAGATAGCATTCCCAGAAAACAGTGCAGTATCATTGTCAGCTGATTTCTGTGATGCTGTGTATGCAGTTCATCCAGAGATCATTATTATGCACAACAGGAAGTGTCTCCACAGAAGATTAGTCCCTTGCACACTTTCTCATAGTGTTTGATAAAGTTTAGACAGAAACCAGTTGATGGCTGATTTTCACATAAGATAATTTTATAATGTATTTTCTTTGGAAAAGTATAATTAAAGAGAGTTTTAGGGCTTTTCTGCTAGATCACACTTTACTGAATACTACTTGGAAGTAAATCGTGTAAATCATATGCCAAAGGCAATATGATTTTCCTTCTTCTGAACTGAAAATGCTACAATATGCAAGACAATGAACTTTATGGACATGTATATCTTAACCTACTTGTAGTTAGTTAGTTCTATACATATTTTCTAAACCTTTACACTGGCCTTATTCAGCAAAAACACTCTCAATAAATGCGTTTGATTCAGAACTTCACTAGGACATTAATAAAAATCTGCTGGAAGATTCCTCAGTTCTCAGGGTTAAATGGCAGACAGCTTCATTCTGAGCTCAGGTTGGAGAATGCATGGCAGTGTTGTAAATTTTCTCAGTCACTCTGCATAGAGGTCTAAAAACACAGGTAGTCCCCAGGTTACATACGAGATAGGGACTGTAGGGTTGTTCTTTAGTTGAATTTGTAGGTAAGTGGGAACAGGTACATTATTTTAATAAATCCAATTAGAACAGATTTTTGTCCCAACATATTATTAGGCAGCATGGTGTCAGTTACTGTATAAAATCCTCACTGTGAGTTTATCACAAACAAAGAAAAAAAAATCTTTATGGAGCCTAGACATTCATTAACTTCTGGAGCCAACTGTCCATTGTGATATGCAAAAAGAAACAACAGAGTTTGTTTTAGTTATTAAAGAGTTACAATGGCTTGCAGAAAGAGCTCAGTCCTTAAAGCATACCTAAACTCAGAATTTTCACCTTACATAAAAGGGTAGACAACCCTTGTGTATGTCAGGTAATTTTTTTTTTTTAGGTGCAGCACCCTTTTTTTAAAAAAATAAATAAATAAATAAAAAATAAAAAAGGTGCAGCACTGTCCCCTTATTCTTGTTGGCCTAGGCCAGGGGTCAGCAACCTTTACTATCAAAAGAGCCATTGTGCCTCCTCTTCCACTAAAGAAAAATAGTCTGGAGCCGCAAAACATAACACAGTTTATAAACTTTTAAAAGTTTTAATATTTTTTAAAAGGGAGCCACAACAAGGAGGCTGAAGAGCCGCAGGTTGCAGACCCCTGGCCTAGGCGATCCAGAATAAATAGGAGCGCAAAGCCTCTTGGGATACCTACGTCAGGCATCCGGGGAGGCTCTTGGGTGCTCATTCTGCGCATGCCCGAGCATGATAAGCTTTTCTTGGTGGCATTGCCAATATATAGGGAAGGCATATGGATAGATTTTGGAAAGAACCAAGGTAATTCTATACCATCTAGGTAACAACTTATAGGATAGTTCCTGATATTCGTTGCTAATGTCTTGTCTGATTTATCAAGTCATATGATAACATCATCAACATTTTGTTTTTGAGTGGTTTAAAAAAAGCATCTCTTTGCCTTGTGCTATTAGAACAGAGTATTTTATAGTCAACTTTTGTATCCTATATTTTAACTAATGTTAGGTTTGCTGTTTACATTCTGTTCAGTGTTCACAAACACCAATGGGTTAAACTGTCCTATAAATCAGTCAGCAAGAACACACAGTAACTTTTTTCAGGGGTTGTTTTGACGTTATGATAAGAATACAAAAAACTTTTCCCACCCCTCAAAAAACTGCTTGTTCAGATCCTGGTGATATATACTCATTGTTCCATGATAATAAATGAGTCATTTTTTTAGCTTTAGTGATCAGTAAACTGGATGTATGTTACACACATTGCACCAAAAATGGTAAGTTTCTTGAAAGTTATACTTTTTTTTAATTTAGTAGATGATTTTTCTTTAATAAATTAACATTTGTAACTGCTTTAAAGGTTTACTGTCCTGTATGGTTTACAAGTTTATTTTTCTGTTAAGATAATATTTAAACTCTAAAATGTTGGTGCTAATGTTGGTTGCTAATTTACTTAAGGAATTGGTAAAACAACGTAAATTTAAGAAACAAAAATGTTGTGTAACACTTTGTGCAACATGTTCTAGTAATTTCAGTAATTTGCAGGATTTTTCAATGATTCCTAATGAAGTCCTAAACAATCTGATGTTTACCCAGTCTTCAAAAATAGTGAATACTTTTGTACATAAAGTTTATCTAAATTTGGTAATTATATTGCCTCGCTTAGTTCATCCCAGTCCACCTGCACTATATTTGATTTATCCGCTTTTCATTTTTAACTTTCTGGAATCCTCTATTCAGTTTAAAAGCTTGATGTTCTGATGAATGTAAATACTTTTAAAGCAATAATTGAGCAGACATTTCATTACCGAGTGTTGAACTTTAGAAATATCAGAGATTTCTTTGAAAGGGCAGATTATGGTGTTGCCAAATTGGTCCTTCCTTTATCATTTCTTAACCCATAGCAGGCAATCCTACAAATAGTGAAGTCTCCTAGATATAGGAAGGCAGTGGAATCTATCCAAAGGCTGTAATGCCTTTACTCAATTGTGATACATAGACTACCAGATATCCTGCAACCATGCAAATATTTGTGCTCTAATATGAGCTCAAACTGGGGGAACATTAGGATTTCCAATAAGTCAGTCAGTAAGTATGACATTTAGATCTCTGCTCTAATTGTTTGATGATCATTTAACAATAAATAGACAGCAGTCTATGCACAACTGCACAACTTTTTAACGCTGAGACCTGCCAGAAAAGTTGTTACTAAAAAGAACATTTCCAGACATTGGGGGAACAGCATGTTATAAAGTGGTCTGGTCTCCTGCACTCCACATTTGTGAGGCTTGACATTTGAGATCTAATGACCTGTATTTTTTGCCATTTGTTTTGTTCTGCTTTTTAGGCACAAATTACCAGAATATTTTGCTTATTCTTTTGTACTCTATTAGAAAAGGCATTATTACTAAATTAAATATGAGATAAAAAAACATAGTATAGTAAAATATGCAAACTTATCTCTATGAACGGAGAGGCTACCATCCTTTCACAAAAGTTACAATTCTTCAGTACAAGGATAATTACTTTATTTGTGCACAAATGTTGTAAGCAGAAAAGATATTAAACCTATATGTTATGTATCCTGCAGACGGCTTTTCCAGCTCACAGGACAACAGTCTAAGCACCAGGGGACTTAAAGTGTCATTATTTGGGTTGGTTCACAAAGCCTTTAACTATTTATATCAGTGGGGGTCAACTTGAAAATTAAAAAGAGCCCCAAGTGCAGTCCCCAACACAATCAGAACACCGCACAGGAGCAGCATGTTTTTGTGTTTTATTGTGTATTGCGTCAGGCAGTTTGGCAGCACTGTAGTACACCTCAACAGTTATGACAATTGGATTTTTTCAACATTCTGCAATGAACGCAGAAGACCATCATTATTGTTAGTGGCTGCAGTAGCAACCCCCCAGCACTGGTGGCAATTACCATAATAATTACCCCCTAAAATAGGTGCCAGTGGATGCAATATTAACCACCAGAATTAGTGCCAGTGGACACAATAACAAATCCCATCACTGATTTCAGTTGCAGCAATATTAACCCCCAGCACTGATGTCAGTGGAATTATAATTATACTTTCCCTCCTCAACATTGGTGGCAGTATTTCATAAGAAACACAGAATGCAGATTTTTTGTGTAATATCCAATGGTGGCTCAGGGGTTAGCACTCCGGCCTTTGCAGCACTAGGTCCTAGGTTTGAATCCCAGCCAGGACACTATCTGCATGGAGTTTGCAGGTTCTCCCCGTGTCTGCGTGGGTTTCCTCTGGGTACTCGGGTTTCCTCCCACATCCCAAAAACATGCAGTTAGGTTAATTGGCTTCCCCCTAAATTGACCTTAGACTACATTAATGACATATAACTATAGTAGGGACATTAGATTGTGAGCTCCTTTGAGGGACAGTTAGTGACATGACTATGGACTTTGTACAGTGCTATGATGGTGCTATATAAAAATACTAATAATAAACTAAAATTGTTTACAGAAAATAAACAGAAGTTTGTAAAACTAGTGTAAAATGTATGTGGATTTAGTTACAATAAATTAACTGTCATTTGCAACCCCTATTTAATGTACAGCATACTATATTGGTGCAATATAAATACTGTTTATTAATATTAATAATAATAATTAGGCACATGACTACCTTATTATATGATAATAACTACCTGTGCATCTCTTTTAGATAAAAAGCATGCTGGCAAAACTCCTCTTTCTCTGCGGATCGCTCGTCACCTTCTCACAGTTTGCATGGAGTTGTCCATCCCAGTGTAACTGCTTCAATGAAGTTAAAGTTTTCTGCTCTGGTGATGCAATTGAGGAAATCCCCTTGGATATTCCCACCAATGTCATAGATCTTGTGTTTTGGGAAACATACATCCATAACTTGACAAATGCATCCTTTGAAAGATATGGGCAATTAAAAAAGATCATTTTTGTTAGCAACTATATCCAAAGCATCAACCCAAATGCATTTCATGGGCTGATTCATTTAAAAGACTTGGAAATTTCAGCTAATCCTCTCTCAGAGCTGGCAGCTGGCATGTTAGGTGAACTCACGGAACTGCAAAAACTTTCCATCACCCACAATGCCATCAAATTTCTTCCCTGTGGATTATTTGACAAGACCACACAGCTAGAGATACTTTCATTACAAGGAAACAATATATCATACATTTGTACCTCAATGTTCAATCCATTGGTCAACCTTCAAGAACTTAATCTTGGTTCTAATGAAATTGAAATATTGTCTACCGATCATTTTAATCCCCTTTTAAACCTCCGCATTCTCCATCTAAACAACAACCATCTAACCGATTGCAATAAAGGTATCTTTGATATGTTAACAAACCTTACTGAGCTAACACTAAGTGGCAACCGTTTAAGAGAGATTTACAGTTCTACCTTTAGTAAACTCACATCCCTAAGGAAGCTAACTCTTGGTTCCAACCTAATAACACGCATATCTTCTAATGCATTTTCCACATTGCTCAACCTAAAATGGTTGACTGTTGAAAGAAACCAGATTGATTTTCTCACTTCTGGAATTTTTAATGGGTTACAAAACCTAATACACCTATCAATAGGTGGGAACCAACTGAAACATATTCCTGGACATATTTTTTCAAGCTTAGACAAACTGGAAACTTTAGTTTTGTCTAAAAACAAAATTGAAAAGTTACACAACACAGCTTTTGTTGGTCTTGAGTCCCTTACCCACCTTTATCTTGACCACAACCAACTACGCATCATTGAAGAAAATACATTTAAAAATTTAACTAATCTAGCTGTCATCACTCTACAGAACAACAGGCTGACCATGCTTCCAGAAGGTATTTTTGATGGATTATACAACCTGATATCACTGAACCTTCAAAAGAATCGCTGGTGGTGTAGCTGTCTATTAATGCATTTTAGAAACTGGATTATTGAAAATCAAGAACTGACTCAGCTTTCAGACATAGTGTGTGAGGGGCCGCCACATCTTCATGGAAAATTGGTGAAGCATGTAAAAACACGGGAATTTAACTGTACCCTAACTGGAAATGTTATTCAGAGACCATCTTTTAAAAGTATGAAGATATTGGAAACAGAGATCTCTGTTGCTGAGGAGCCACTGATAGACTGCAAAGGTCGTTACTCCTATGATGGTAGCATCAATATTTTTTGTGAAATTTTGACATGTAAAAATATTGATGTTAAATTATCTGTGTGGAACAAGTCTATACCTGTCAAACACAGTCATATCAATACAAAGGGAGAGGTTTTGTGTCCAGCTAACCTGACTTTATCCATCACTACGATGTAAAATAACTTTGTGCTGCTTAGACTCCAACCCTAAAAATAAACTTATATGAGTATTATAATACATACATAATAAAGTAATAATAATTCTGATTAAACAGTAAACACACTTCAAACCAAGCCTCGTTAATCTCTGTAAATATAAGCATGGAGAAATGTAGTTTAAAAATCTATAACACAAGCATTGAAACCTTTATTTTTTTTTTTTTATAAAGAGCAAATCATGGCAGGCTGTCAGCCCTTTAATGTAAAAAAACAGAAGGTGTTTTTAGGTTGTTAGAAACCCTAACTTCAGGATCTTTTTTGTGACCTCTAAGGATCTTAAACAATATATAAATGCATATTAAAGCAGCTAGAGATGTGAGTAAGGATGTTTTAAATCACTTTTATTGCTAGTTAAGGCTGGGTTTTTGTATCTGTGTGGTGTGGTACTGCATCTGTTATCACACCATATGGTATGCAACAATTGTCAGTGTGCTGAGATCCAATTTATTCTGAATGGCACCCCAACATACCTTGTTGGCAATGTACCCTAATGCACAGTACGGAATGCAGCATATAATGTGGTGGTAAAATTTCTTAAACTTGATAGGTTAGGGACAAAGCACATTACTGACCTGTAGTTATATAAGTCTGAAGATATAAAGAAAACACTATCACACTATCAGGAATGTAATTTCTTTATTGAGTAGAAATCTACTGCCACTACCAGTGCATCCTCTTCAGTTACCTTACATTCCCTAAATAAAGTTTTAAATTGACATACCTTGGTATAATCTGTAGGATGAGTACCAGTCTTCAAAGAAAATGTAAGTGATCAGACATTTGATTCACTTTTAATTTGATCCAAACTAAGCTGTAAGGCATTACATAACAAATAACACAATCATCAAACAAAACATAGCAGTAAAGAAAATAATGAGATGTTTTTTTTTTCTAAGCTTGCATACCCGTAGTCCTTAATTCGCTGTATTGTTCCTTTCAGCATCAAAATGATGATGATGGTATGAAGTCCTTTGTAAAAGTTGTGGATGAGGCCCATTTTTTGTCCAGGTAGCAGGTGCCCAAAAGCCTCCAGGTCCCATATATTATTTTGTGGTCTTGTATAAAATGCACATGTCAGATTTTTCCCAAACTGGTTTAGTGATATTGAGTTCACTTTTCTCAACCACAGAAAGATTCATTTGACCTTGTGTTTTGGGTCACTGCAAGCTGGAAGGTGCAAGCAGGACCCATGCTTAGCTCCTGCATGAATTATTGCAGGTTGCCTCCCAGAATTTCCTACAATTGCTATCAATTGTAATTGGCGGTTTTCTTGTAACTGGACCATGCAGACACTTTTGTTCAAGCACCTCCTTACAGTTCACCTTTACACAACAACACCACTTGTTTGTAGAGAAGTCTGTATTTCAGCTGAAGTGGCTTATGGGGTTTTCTGTGCCTCTTGACAGGTATTTTCAAAACTCTGTATATTTCTTTTAAATCCTTTCGCCAATTTGTACAATTCAGCAACATATTGTAGCTACATTGACAGTTTTGCATTCTCTATGATTCGGTTTTCAGCAAAATAAATTTGGCTCTGAATGAATGTAAATTGACTATTTTTTCACTGCGATTGAATACCATTGATTACCACCAAGTTACAGTTCTGGACACTTTGCCTTAACTTCCTTAACTTGTCAACTTGTGTATATATTATCAGCCCCAACTGTCAGGGGTGTGTAAACTTTTGATCAGATCCATTTGGCTGATTTCACTTATCATTATGTTTACAAATGGCCACACATCATTTCATGATAACTAATTGCTTTGTTTGAGCAACTCCCTAAATAAAATGAACATTTTTTGCAATTATTAGTCATATTTTCCAAGTAATGGCCAATATTTAACAAATTCTGCCAGCCTATGAAAAGTTAGGAGTAAAACTGTAGTTTAGTAGTTTATGAGAAAAACTGTAGTTGTAACTGAAGAATTTAGGATTTATTATAAATATAGAGACAAAAAACTAATTAAAGGAAAGCTAAAACATTGCTTGATTGTACTTTGTGGCAGATGAGACATACTAAGTATTTTATGCCAATTTTTTTACAGGTTTTTACTCTGTATACACACTTATTCTCAGCATCTATAAAATAGTTGGAAAACAAGCGGGTTCTGCAATTACAATAAATATCAGCCAATTAAGCAAACTTTTTTGTGCATTTTGTAACTATTAGCTTAGGGAGTGGAGGAAAACCCCTTGGAAAATACTGTGCACTCTAAGGACTCACTCACATCTGTCTCTTTCAATGCATTTCATTAATGCACATGCTTTACTTTGTGATATATAACACGTTAATCATTTCTAAAATGGGGTGCTTTAAAGCATATTGAAGTCAGCAAGTGGAACAAAAGTTCCACTTTTAAACATTTATGATCAGACAAGTCATTACTGCAAAAAGGGACAGGGAATGTCTCCCTCTCCACCTTATAATTTCATCTGAATTTCAAACAAACAATTGTCCTTTCATTTATAAAAAAAATCATGTACTAACAACACACACACTGAACTGGCACCAAGCAGGCTACTTATGGTCCAGCATCCTACTGCTTTTTTTTTTTGCTGAGTGGCATTCAGCTGTTTCTCTACCTGACCTGATCTGTGACATTAGATGCTCTGGGTTGACCCAGCTTATTTTATGACTTTCCTCTGGATCAGTGTTTCCTGACCTTTTTTAACTTCCCTAGCGGTATAATTCCATTCAAAATTTGCAAAAAGTGGTACAATTTTTTGCATGGAAATTTATTTTTCATTGTAGGCTGTAATTCTTAGGCATAACTGTCACGGATAACAGGGAGATATATATAATATATTTCTTTGTATTGGACTTGAAACAGCTATTTTGTATTGAAGCCAATGAATTTCCCACTGATCCTCCCACCTGCACAGACGCATGTACAGAAGTCACCCGGAAACCCCCTAGATCTCATGACTGCACTTCGTGGCTGGAGATTGCGGGAGCAGGACTTTTCCCCAGGACCTATGGGGACCAGCAGGATGCCGGGGGACAGCGAAGGAGCAAGGTAACTTTTTTTTTGATAAAAGCGACCCTGAGTGTGACTCGGGATTACCGCTTTTTGCATGTAAAATCCACCCCGAGTCACATTCGTTATTACCGCTAGGGAGGTTAACATAGTGGAACCCTTTAAGTAAAGTTCAGGTCCTAATTACTATAGTTCATAGTACATTAGTGTGGTGGTCAGTAGGAAGAATGCTTCTTACTTTGCTGGACAACATTTTAATCCTTACAGATAGGTAAAGAGATCATTGGTGTCAGTTAAATTGACCTGAAAGGTCCAAATTGATAATTTCCTAAGGAACCCCTGGGTTTTTCACTAAACCCTTTCTGAGAAACACTGCTTTGGCTTATCTTTTTGCTTAATGCATGGGCCTCAGATCTCTTCACCCTGCTCACCTGTCCTGTTCCTCTTTACAATGATTGGCTGCAGAGACACACATTAATAATTCAGTTTGCAGAGACAGCCACACAAGAGTGAAGAATGGGAACAGACACCCAGCCAGAACTAGCCAGTACTCAACAAAGTACAGTGCATAAAACAGAAAAAAGTGAAATGGGTGCACATGATTTGTTGTTATATGTACATAGGCAAACTCAGAGGACTTTAATCATGCAGGATCAATGAGAGTTTAGCAGACAGCTATGTCACTAAACTCCACACTTGGTTAAAGTTTCTTGCTTCCCTGGAGTAGGAAGGTAAATCACAGCAATTTAACCTTTACCTTCATAAATAGAGTAAGCTAGAGGTTGTTCATACACAGACTGTAAGAGTCTACAATACATTCAGATATATATATATATATATATATATATATGTATTCAATAATCAGATAATGTATATGGAAGTATATAAATGATCAATAATGAATCTCAAGTATATATTAGTTATACACATCACAAGTGATTTACCTAATCTCTAGTTTAAACAATAGATTAAAAAGATGTATTGGTGCATATGGTGAGTCTATAAACTGTACATATAAATAGTAACATATTATAATTATTGTGTGTGTATGATGTATGGAAATTAAGGTATGTGTGTGGGTAATATATGTGAGATATATATTGTAAGTAATAAAAAATTCTATTAAAAGATCACTTACTCTGAGGTGAATGTTAGGACCGGTATTTCATCCAGAAATAGTAACAAGGACGGGCTGATAATGCCTCTAGGGATACAATGAATTATTAGTAGTACAGTATCACATTAATGTTCATATTAGTGTTTTTTATGTATTCAAAAATTGTATCAGTGAATAGAGGATGTCACTTACATCGAAATGTGCTGCCACAGCAAGACAGAGGAATGTTTGGAACAAAACCAACATACACAAGGACAAAAGCTACAAATGATCCAGGCTCATGGGCACTGAAATTGTACCTGAACTTAGACAGCAGCCTTTATCTCCTTCATCAGTATCTAAATATTACTTTCTTTCAGCAGGCAAAGCTGGGCTGTCTTATTATTTTACACTGCTCAAGTAAATATCTGCAAGAAGTGAATGAATATGCACATAGCGCACACTAATTCCCAGGTACATAGTTTTATGTATTTGTTTTTCTAACACAAAAAAAGAAATGTATGACGTCATCAGAAAAAATGTGGTAAAAACAGGTAAAACTGGCCAATATAAGATGACCTAATTCCTTTTACTATTTTTTAAGTCAGGATGTGAGTGGTCTGGCCTGATGTACACCCCCTTTAGGGGTAATTGCATCAACAGTTGGTAAAGGGGAGTTGGTAACTGCAGAACTCCCTCTAGTGGTAAATCTAAAAATCTCTATTAAATACAATATTTAATGTACTGAACATGTCATTGCAAGCATTTAAAATGTAAAACAAAGATTGAAAAAAATATGTGCTTGCTGAAAATTCATTATACTATAATACAATAAATAAAATTGGGTTGTTGACATAAAGCATGACTATGATATGCAAAGACGTCTGAGATAGCATAGCAATATATAGATAATAACATAGATAGCAATGTCTGGTGTTCTCACCGTATGTGATGTAGTGCTGCAAACATATTTGTCTGTTTTTGTTTGCTGTCACATTCAGTGTGGTGAATGAGGGGAGCATCAAAAATACAGCAAAGCAGGTGGGTATGCGTTGCCGGGTGCTGTAGTTTACAACAGGGCAATGCACATTCTATGATGTAGTCTTTACTGCCCTGGTCCACCCTGTGGATTTTAGTTCTTTCCGGAATACAGGCCAAGCATCACATGTGCATGCATGTTACCTAGTAATCTCCAAATGCACTTTGCCTAGAAACTCCCACTCCTCCAGACTGACCCGAACCCATTGAGTCATTTTATTGCTTAAATCCAATCAAGAATTAGGCTTCTGCTGTCATCATGGTCCTAGGGCTCCTGACAAAAGGACTGAGGCAGGTAACTGTTCAGCTATGTGTAGCACCTTATCACTCCTCTGACAAGCCTTGATCTTCCTTCATTGCATAGGAAACACAGGAACTCAAAATAGAGAGAAAAATATAAAAATAACTAATATTCTTAAAATTTCATAATTTAATAAAAAATAGTACATCATCAAACCTTGGTAGTATTTTTTTCAAGTACTTTTCTGTGTCCTTTAGAAATTGCCACCCCAGACAACGCCAGTTCAAAAAATCTGCTGTTGAGCCTGAGACTGCTGGTAATTACAGTATTTGTCCTTTAGCTACCTCAATCGGTATTTTTTATATAGGTTACAATCTATTATGACAAGAGGCAAAAAAAATAATTATTGAGATGAAAGGCATTCAAATTGGACATGGCAAACCTCTTCAAACTTTGAGCAAACAATAAATGACCTTTGATAGTGCACAGCAATACATATGTATCCAGTTTAACTAATTTGTGCTGTAAACCAAAAATAAAATTGGTGCACACCTAGTATTTCTAGTGTAAGCAAAAAAGATTAACATGCTAGACAAAGAACATGCAGCTCTAGTTATCTTATATCAAGGATCTTCAAACAAACTTATGGCTCCTCTAAAAGTCATGGAACCAGTATCCTCCTACTCCCAACACTATTTTTTCCATTCATTCCAAGTCCAATTTTAGTGTCAGCTTTTCCAGACAGTACTTTTCAATGTTTTTAATCCACTAGATTAATTTCCAGCGTTGGGTTGTATTTAAAGCCAAACTCCAATCAACACCTATTTTTACATACAACAAGGGAAGGAAGAGCACTTCCAGCCATGTTATGAACTGCTGCCTTACACATAGGCATGTCAGTGTAACACTGAATGAGTAAACAGCACCTGCTACTTGATGTTCTGATCACAGACAGGAGAAAGAAAAAAGTTGGAAGGGGAGAGGTGACTAAGAAATACAAATAAAGCATTTTTTATTCCTAAAATAATCACAGGTGTGAGTTTCATTCCTGTGACTTTAGGGTCAGTGGATGTTGAACTATGTACATAGATAATATCTACAACTATAACACTGGTCAATAAACATTTTCTTGCCAAACAGTTTAAAGTCATTTTGGGTTATGTTTGATGCACAGATTCCAAATATGGTATTGGTTTTTGCTAGATTGGCTCTAGTTTTTGAAACAATGACCCCAATATTAACCTCATAGAAAACTAATGAAACATGAAAATTCAGGAATTAAAACAAAATACAAAATTTATTTCTGAAATACCTAATGTCAATATATTCTATATTCAGTATATTTACAGAACTAATCACAAAGAAGTCATTAAAATACTCAGTTTGTACGATTTCTTTTTATGCTGATGATCAGGACAATCATGTTGAAGGCTCCAGCAGTAGTCTGCCATCATGTGTCTATCCCATCTGCCCTGATACCTTTCTTCCATCACCTTTATATCTTGATGCAACCTCTCCCCTTGTTCCTCATTGAAATTGCCAAGGTTTTCTGGAAATCTTTTCAAACGGCTATTGACATAGTGTTCCATTATGCTCATAGTAGCAAATTTTGTACCAGTTCTTCATAATTTTGTGCTTTATGGTTACCCATGGAGTTCTTGACAAACATGACATAGCTGTGCTAGGCAGAAGCTTCAGTATCAGTCATGTAACTTGTGAAATTTGTATCATTTTTCCGTTTTCGAATCTGGGGTCCATCAAAGATTCGTGCTTTTTATTTTTCAATACTCAATCCAGGGAAGAATCTACAAATGTATTTGAAGCAATCACTGTCCTTGTTCAGAGCTCTAACAAATTGCCTCATTAATCTCAAATTTATGTGTAGTGTAGGGAGAATGATTTTTTCTTTGTCAACCATTGGCTCGTTAATGATGTTCACTGCACCTTGTTTTCCTTTGGAGGATACTTTGTGTATCCACTTTGCTGTCCAAGTAGGAAGTTCACCATTTTTAAATCAACACATATGGAACATTGGTGTTCATGATAGCAAAGCTTTTGTAAAACCATTTTCTTCTTTAAGTTTTGTTGAGTGACCAATTGGAATTATAAACCATTATTTTAACTTCTGGTCTCAGACAGTTCTTTTCTTTTAGCCTGGATACTAAAAGTTCAGATGCTTGTTTTGACAGACAGATCAAGTATTAAATCATTAAGCTCTTCTTGGGAAAACTGCTGGTTTGATGAAACACTTCCTTCATATTCACTTCCACTGCTTACTCCTGGATTACACCCCAAACCCTGTATATTCTCCATGTCAGATACAGGAATATCAGGGAGTGTACTGATCACTGGTATGGGAACATCAGCACCATGCGGCACAGGTCGTCTTGCTGATTCCAAATCAGGGTACTCCCACTTGTTTTTCTTGTAACAATTGAAACCGTTTACATTCACAGCACAAAAATAACAATCATTATGATGATTTTTGGGCTCTCGCCATACCATAGGTACACCAAATTTCAAACTTTTCAGTTTCTCCATTTTTTCACTGACGTAGACACTCGACACAAGTTTTGCATACCATATAGGGAGCCCAATACTTTTCTTGGTCCCCCAGTTTATTACCAAAATATGCAAGATATGCTTGTTTTACAAATTCTGTAATGTTTCTTCTCTGTTTTTGCTGATAATTTTCACCACAATTGTAGCAAAATACATTAGAGTCATTTAAACAACTCCTTCTTGAAGAACTCATATTTCTGTAAAAAAGAAAATGTATGAATAAAAAGAAGGCAAATGAAAGTTTGATGAAAATAATGTCACATTTATTATATAAAATGCAAAACATTGGTGTAAATAAAGATAAAAAGATAAAAGGTAAAATTGTCTATTGTGATTGTATCACAAGAACTAGAGACAATTCAATGAAACTGATGTCATTTCTGCATTCAGCAGACCTGAAATACACTAATTATATTTAAAAAAATCCTTGGCAAGTGAAAAAAAAATTTTTGTTGAACTGTGTAATAGTAAGGCAAATTATAAACATACCAGTGAAATTTGAAGACAACTTAGTTTGAGATTTCGGTTGTGTGTATGGGGGGTGGCAATTTGTGGGGACATGACCAAGCTTTAGTGGAGCATGTTTAAGTTGAAGTGGGTGTGCCTGGAAAGATTTATTTTCTTGGTACAGGGACACAACAGTAATCTAAACATTGCACAAAAAAAGCACATTGAAAAAATGACACCAAAGGAACATGCAGATGTGTGTAGGGAACATAGTTGCTGCATAGTTACATGTCTCCGCGCCAAGATAGACCGAGATCTCCGCAGACGATAAACACATTTTATTATAGGTAATAATTTTCCATGCACAAGTGGCCCCCAAATAAAACATAACACATAATGCTTTAAAGTGAACAAATTGCTGTCACATTGCTCACAGTCATTGATGCCCTAGTACTACGAGTTACACAGGGAAGCTGCCAGGCAGCCAATGGTCAAGTCTGCTGAGCTTAGATGCTTTGTTGTGTCCTATCCAATTCCGAATCCGCCTGAGGCTGGGTCCTGACTAAGGGTTATCTATTCTTTTCTCAAAGTCTGCACATACCTGCTTGATGAAAACGCCTAAAGCTTGGAATCCTTAAGTTCAAACAGTCATGTCATGGTGTGCATTATGCAGCCACTAGGAAGTACAAGAGATGACTACATACACACTTGGGTTTACCTGGCTTCAAAGACACCCAAAAAAGTGCCACTGGAGCTAAAGAACATTTTCATTTTAAAACAGATGATATGCAATGACTTTTAAAAGCTAACTACAAATCATTATTGCATTTAGGTTGTATTTTACACTTGAAATACAAATAAAAAAATTAATAATTAAAAATAGGTGTTACAGTGTCTGAATTCCCATTTTGCTTTTTAAAGTGCCAGAGAGCTGTGTCAACTCAGGATTATGCTGACACATATATGTTATATACAGTAGGTCCACAAAACGAAAGCATCATTAGGCAAAGTAAAGCTCCTATCTGTACTAGACACACGTCATTAGGCCCATCAGATGCTAAATGGAGACTTTTTAGAATGTGAGTTTAAACCATAGCATTTTATAATTACCACATCAAGGGTAGGACTGCATGTTCTTGAATAATATCAGTGTTAATAAATCACCAATAAAGAGCTACTCAATGAGTCATTGCATAGAGCTTGATACATTACCATGGCCCATGCTTTTTCTGTAGGTTGTTTTGGAGAGCCTTAAGAAGATTCTGCTATTGCAGTGACAATGATCATGACAGAGGAGGAAATCTGTTTTTATGGGTACAGTAGAAAGGTGCAGCTGATATCATATTAACAGGTACAGTGTCAGTAAGCCACTAATCCTTGTCTCAAAACATTTGTGTTTCCATTTGGCCATGTTTGTGATTTTTATAGTTCTGCCAGACAGCACAGTCGGTAGGGTAGCACCACTTTCATTTATGTTTACCTTCTGGCAGCTGATTGGACAATAAATGAGCAGCAACACACTGACACAGGTCCTGTGCTTCTTGTAGCCAGAACATGGGCTGGTATACCTAGTATACCTAGTGAGTGATTATTAGGGGGAAACGAAAAGCCAAACTAAATTGGAGAAACCAAAAGAGTCAATTTGTTTTTTCTGGATAAAATCACAGAAGAATAGATAGAGGGAAGGAGACTTTGTGTAGTCCACTTCTCTTAGATACTGTATGGCAGCTTGGAGTCAATTAGATTTACCCCATAGGTAGTGTCCGGGCAACTAAAGCTCAGCAGATGACTGTCTGCCTTGGTTAATAGTAACTCTAAACAAAGTTCCTGGAATTTCTAACTTTCCTTGCTACATATCTTGGAAAACTCAGGTCTGCCAAAGCTTTGTTCCAGTCGCTCCCAGGCAGGGCACAGGCCCGCTGCTGGATTATGGCTATAAACTGATATAAGTCTCCTAATGCGTTCTGTAGACTGCAATACTGAACTCTTATGTTCTGAATTAGGATATTGGAAGCTTTTTAGCTCTTCCAAAAAATCTGGTGTATTAAGGTTTTTGAAAATGGTAATACAATTTTTATTTTGTCTTGTATAACACTATAGATCCAAACCAGGACAGTACTGATCCGTAGCTGTCTGTCCTGTGTCCTGCAGAGCTCCTGTGTTTTCACGCAGAGTCAGATAGTAGATTCCACTGGTGTAATTCCGTCAGCTGCTACCAAATTGCACCAATAACCTCGTAGACTATAAATTATTATTATTAAACAGTATTTTTATAGCACCAACATAATATGCAGCACTGTACATTAAATAGGGGTTGCAAATGACAGAAAGACACCGAAGGTGACACAGGAGGAAGAGAGGACCCTGCCCAAAAGAGCTTAAATGTAAGTAACTGTAATTGTAGTTATCTGAATGGCTTCTGTGCTACTGCCTTATAATGAAAAAAGCGAATCCCAAACAAGGTGTTTAGAGATGTTATATTGATTTAATATCATTACAAGAGATGTAGAAACAATGTATTATTTTTAATAAGGACAACATAGGGCTTAACAGTTTAAAATGAAGGTACTTTATATGTTGGTCAGAAAGGATGAGGTGTTCAGTAGGTTAATTGCCGCAGCTTATTAAAGTAACACATTTCATAGAAATATATGCTTTATCAAACTTTCTACAGTCTGACATGTTACAAGAGGTTGCAACAATTCACCTGCTGAATTCAACATCCTTTCAGACTAACATTTATACAACCTACCTTTTAAAAATGTTATAATGAATGTTTATGGTGCCACTGTCCTTATCCCTTTTCTGCCACGTTCAAATACGAGCTATGTAACACTAATACTGTATGTTTTGCAAAGCTGCTCTAGAGCTCCCTTGGTGATGACGCCACACCTATAGGCTTTAGGAGGAAAGTGAAATGAAAGCATTTTCTACCATAAACTTGAGACATTACAAGAAAGTTCATGTTTACCTTTTAAAGTTCTCCTTAATCCTCCAGGTAGGCTTAGCAGTGGGCCTAACTGTTTCAGTAGGCTGCAGATTGATATCCATGCTTGCTCCTTGTACTGCTAGGAGTTGTGGCTCTCTTAGTGCAGACTTTCTACCTTCAGACATGGAGATACACAGAAAACATCTTAAGATAGTGTAATGTAATGTAACTCTAAACTGATTTACAGCGGTATATGACGGTCCCCTCACCTTTTTTACTTTTCTGACCCACAAGGCTGCAAGTGTGGGCTCCTCAGACAATCTTACCATGTATGTCTGTACTGGACCATATTTACACACTCAAGTGACGATATCAGATAGTAAAGGCATGAATGAAGATTCTACATGAGTTTTATTCCCTCAGACATGAAATCTTGTAATAATGGGATTACAGCCGGTAAAAAGGGTATTGTTTGCTGCAGCTTAACAGCACACAATGGATGACAATAACAAAATGGCTGAAAAGAGAAGGGAGGGACACTTCAGCCTAGCAACAGGAAGGTGGAAGTGACAAACAATGTACATTGACTGCAGTAGCAGCATAACAGAAAGGTGACATTAAACTAGACAACGGAAAATTCTCAATCCTACATCATGGCACATGACAAGCCCCACATCTGCTTTCTGGGTTAAAAGCACAGCTTCTGTACCTAAACCTTCCCATACATGAGCTCTTTAAACATTTGTTCCACCAATGAACTGAAAAATTGGTAAACTTTAAAGTGACTTATAATGGTATTGTGTTATAAAATGTAATATTTTAGTACCTTTTAGCCTTGGTATCTCAATTATCCACATTCTGCACAATTTCTGTGCTTCTAAATGTAGAAAGAATCAGTTGGCTCTATTTATAAAACAGCAAATCAATTACTGCCAATAAAACACATTTTATAATTGAGCAATCTGGTTGAACAGCAACTGATAATGATAGTTTTGCTGATGAAAGTTGTGGTTATGGAAGCTGGAGATTCTTTTTGTCCCACTAGCTACTCATGGTGTTGGTGATAACAAGTGACTATGGTGATTTCATTATCATAACTTCAGAGATTGTCAGCAGAATATTTTAGTTTATCTAGGTTTCATTCATTTTCATGGACATCAGGCTATTAACAATTGTAAGGAATAGTCTGTTAAACTTTTTAGAAACAATGCCACTGGTCATGTTAGTTATTGTCTGTGAAGAGAGTCTGGAGGGTGAGCACAAGGGTACTTGTTAAAGAAAACTGGCTATTTCAGAACCCATAGATCCTTCCAGATTTCCAGAACTTATGGCATCTATTGCCCCTTGCAATACTCATGTTTATTTAATATTGTCCCCTACACATAACAGATATATATAGGGGGGAGACCTGACTTCACATTGACATATTGTGCATGCTTTTTTCTGACCTTCTTTGCATGCTCAGAAAGTTTTAAAACCTGAGACAGCCACCCTTACTGTTGGCCAAAAAGATCATTGGTGTCCCCTAAGCTGACCTGAGAGGCGTAATTGTTCATCGTTCAAGGAACACCTGGAAGCCTCTGGTTGATAAACACTGCTCTAGAGGATTACCTATACGTGCATGTTCACCATAGCTTCATAAATATAGTCAAAAAAATAGGCAAGTGAAGGAGCATTGAAAAGTTAACTACATTTGTGCAAAGTACAGTTTCCCATACCTGTCTGCAAGTCTCCTGGTCAAACCATTTTACTAAGGCTACATACACACGTCAGATGATTCTCGTGTGTACAGCAGTCGTCCAATGTCTTTCGTTGATCTGTCCTTGCAGATCCACGAATTACGACCGATCATAGTACAAGTAAAAAGTAGAGAGCACAGCGGGGTGTTTCCATAAAGCAGAATGGCGCTGTATGTACAGCCCTCATTCATGCATCTTTCGGTCTTTTGTTGTTGGAAAGGATTGTGAAAGATCCTTTTCAAAGTCAAAAAATGTAATGTGTGTATATAGTCTAAGCCCGGGGTTCCATTTTTTGTTTATGTTACCAGTAAAAATTCCTGTTATACCTCTCTGGTTTGTGCACTGAAATTATAAAGTGCTCCCTTACTTTTTATCGTGTGCAGCGTGTCCCCCTTACAGAAGGGCAGCAATGTCACCAATGTAGGAAGTCTCATTTCATAACGCTTTAAAAGCAGGACATAAAAGAAACCCTAGGGTAAGAACCACAAATGAATCCTAATAATGACCATAAGACACTGGTAAGGGTCAAGGAGCCCTGTAAGGGACTCTATTTTAAACTGATCTGGCAAGGAAGAATGACTTGTTCTTAGTAACCAGTAGCAGTCAGGACAAGCTATCTGACCTCCCTGATTGGTGCCATTGATAGCTACTTGGAGTACACCCACCCATAAGATCATTGCTTGATCTGGCTTGAAACAGCTGAACTAGGCACCTGTCATCTCGAGCTTATTGGTATCCTTTCATTTACATTTGTATTGCTCTAAAACAGAAAGGAATGTTTCATAAAGCATGAAGAATAGACCTGGAAAAAGTATGGATATGTCTGCCCGTGTAATAGACTATATTCTACAGTACAGTGCTACAGTCCTCTCTCACCTGCTGGCTGGCATCAGACCAGGTCAACCACATTTTTACTTACTTAAATAAATCCGGCTATCTGACAGACTGGCTTCAGTTCATTTGAGGAATGTATCCTATATGTCTCATGTAGAATTTATGATGTAATCCTCTAACATATTTAGCTGCGGGTATTCATATTTAGCGTAAAGGAAAATGTTTTATTTCTTATTATCAATCAGAAATACTCAGCAGACGACCATCTGTATGACATCATGTTATCTTGTAGGTACACATGTTCTGGTTATTACTGGAAGATAGGACTGTGTAAGGTGAATGTTGAGAAGAACTGCAGACGACTAACAACCCTGATCAACAAAACTTGTGTTGGTTTTCTGCAGCACCAGAAAAGACTTGCAGTTTCTACAGAAAAGGTAAAGTACTCTATTTGGTTTTATTATCAGGCTTATTGTCAGCAGCGTGGAGCTAGGTCTGGTTTATAACATAATTATGGCCTTTACACAAACCTTATATTTAATATTTAGGCTGTCACAGATGGTCTTCCTATAAAAATGCTAAGTGCTTGTCTGTCATATAAATCCTCTAAGACAGGGGCCGGCAAATTTTTTGGACTGCTAGGCCATTTCAGGAGGTCAAGAAGGCACACTAGGCCAGAAGAAACAGGATGTCCAAGGCGTGCTTGGCATGAAAATGCCCCTTGAGATTCGACCGCTTGAAAGTGTTGTTGGTGTCCTTGCACACTAAACACAGGGCTTTGTTTCCGCGTTGGACAAAGAATAATTTGTCAGTCCATTCGGGGGTTGAAGACACAGCGTTCGAGGTCAATCTTCTGGAGACCCGGAGACTGGTGGCTGCACGTTGCTTTTGCTCTTTAGGCACTGTAATTGGGTTTACAATGTAATCAATTGAGACTTATGGCTAAGTTAAGAATAAATGAAAAGACTGTGTTATTATATCTGCTTGATTTGCAGTGTTACTCCCGTTTACTATTTAGTTTAGTTGAAGTTTAGTTTAGTTTATTACTGCCAGGTGTAGTTAACTCCCTAATGACTAAGCTGCACTGCGGTGTACCAGTGCATTATAGTGAGTGCATTTCTGCTAGTTGGCACTCACTGCAAGTGTTACCCAAACCCAACCTCCCCCAGGGCCAAGCTCCCTTTATTAACAGGTGCTTCCAGATTCCAAATAATTACCCCACCCAGAGGCCCTCATAATATGAAGAAATTACTTTTAAAGTGATTTACAGAAATGCTACAAAAATAGTAATTGTCTCTACATATGTCCCTAGCAATATTTGTAACAATTCAGGGGCTTTGTACTTTCTATGTCACTGACTATAGATTTTAATACGGTATGGGGTTAAAATCCGAAAATGTTACCCATTTCAGGTATTAGAATTCAGAAAATGTTCAATAGAATGTAACAAACATTTGTCTGTCTTATCCTACTGCCATTGGGTTTATTTTATCTATTTTGAACACATATGAATAGAAACATTAGAATAATCATGTCTAACAGATATTTCTCTTTTTTCTGTAATGACAGAAACACAATGAAGTTCCTGTTCATCTTTTTATTTGTATTTGAGACTGCTGAACCTAATTCTGTTACACAATGTGAAAATGAGAATGACCGTTCCAAAGATTACCAAG
>NC_092861.1:54152034-54279027 GCF_032062135.1 Pyxicephalus adspersus
ACAAGGTAACAGACCTTGACTTACAAAATAATTTACTGAGCAGCTTACAAGATGATGTGTTCTCTCTGCTTCCATAGTTAAAGACACTGAGACTTAACGAAAACCAATTCACCAACCTCCCAGTGCCTTCTCTTGACTCAATTCCTAAACTGACTTCTATGTACTTGAAAAAAAATCCTTGGGTTTGTGATTGTAATATAGAAAATCTTTATGACTGGATAATAACAAATAAAGGCAAAGTTAAAGATGCTGACACGCTAGAGTGTGAGTCACCTTCTCATCATAAAGGAAAACAAATTATTTCCCTGAAGCCAGATGAATTAATATGCCCAACAACTCAAATGACACAACCCAACAACAAAAATGACCACAGTCCAAAAAACCACAGCAAAAGTCATTACAACGCACCCAACTACCAAGCAATATACAGAGCCTACAACTAATCAAGAAACAGCTCTTGCTCAGACTACTATTGAAGAACCAACTACTATAAAACTCACAACACCGCATGAAGCAACGCTTGACTGAAAAAGTCGTTATTCGTATGATGGCAGTATTATTTTTTTTGTGTGAAATATTAACATGTAAAGATATTGATGTTAAAGTATCTCTGTGGAATAACTCCATACTATTTAAACAAAGTCACATCAACACAAATGGAGAAGGTTTGTGTCCAGCTAACCTAACTCTATCCATCGCTACTATGTAATATAATTTTGTGTTGCTTAGACTCCAACCCTAAAGTGAACCTGTATGCATATTATACACGCTAAACTTTTTGCATATTTTGAGCAAACAGTAAAATCACTTTAAAACAAGCTTTTTTTATTTCTGTAACTTTAACCATGGCGAAATGTATTTTTTTAAATTTATAACACAAGTATTGAAACTATCTACTGTTTGAACTTTTGTTTTCTAGAGAGCAGATCTTGGCAGGCTGCCAACCCTCTTATGTAAACAAACACAAGGTGTTTTTAGGTTATTAGAAACCTGACTTTAAAATCTTTGTTGTGATTCCGAAGGATTTTTAACAATAATTAACTGAACAGTAATGCAACTAGAGAGGTAAGTTGGTGAGGTTGTTTCAAATCTCCTTTACTGCTAGCTTAGGGACGGGTTCACATGTGTGGTGTGGTACTTCACGCCTGTAATAAGTGTTGGTGTACTAAGATCCTATATATTCTAAAAAGTACCCCAACATACTTTGCTGGCACATCTGCAGTGCATTGCACCCACATGCACGATATGAAATGCATCATATAATGTTATGTGATGGTAAACAAAAAGAAGAGCATTCACTTCTATGTTCTACTGTATTGTAAACAGAATGGGCCTGATTTATTAAAGCTCTTCAAAGCTGGAGAAGATACACTTTTATCAGTGAACATGGGTGATCCAGCAAACCTTAAATGTATCTGGTCCAGGACTGAATATATTGGATAACGTGTTTTAAAAAAACTCATATAGCAAGATATATACCACACAGGAATCAAGTTAATAAAGAAATGACTATTGTAGATATAGGGACTGATGATTTGTTCTTGTATACTCCCAAGCTCCAAGGAGATTTAGCTTCCTAACATAAAAGCTCAAAACACCAGTTTTAATTGTATGAATGACTATTTAATAATGATAGTGTTTAAACCCTGATTTATTATCATTTTTAGGATTCGTTCTTAAGTGGTTTGCTGTCTTGAACTTGGTAACAAACTCTCTTAGGAATGATGTGTTAGGAACTAAGCACTTTAATTACTGACCTGCAGTTATATCAGTTTGAAGGTATATAAAAACATTCACACAGTCAACCCAGGGAGAAGTTTATAACCTACTATCATGTTTTGGATGGTAAAAGAAATCTGCATGGAACAATTTTTATTGCGAGGCACAGTGCTGTAACATCATCAATAAACCTTAAACTATCAGGAAGAAAATGTTATTGTATGTTATCTCTATATTGCGGAGAAATGTACTGCCACTACCAGTGCATCCTCTTCAGTTTCCTTACATAGTAAACTGCTCAAAGTCAATTTAATTTAGCAACAGTCATTAATTTTCAATTGGGTAGATCCTTAAATACAGTTCTGCTCATAAGTTTACTTACCCTGGCAGAATCTGTAAGATGAATTCCAGTCTTTAAAGAAAACATGATCAGGCAAAACAAATGTCATTCAATTTTATTTTAATTCAAACTAAACTGTAAGGCTGTGATAGCTATGAATTGTTAGTAAACTATTCTTCTTGGCAAAAAACTTCCAGGGCTCCTAAATGCTTAGTTGCCTTCAAAAAGCTTCACATTTGAGAACTCCAAAGTGGTTCAATGAAATTGAGGTCAGGTGACACTCTAGCACCTTTTCTCAATCACAGAGGGTCAATTTAGCCTTGTGTTTTGGATCATTGCAAACTTGAAGATCCAAGTGGACTGCATGAGTAGTCAGGCATTTTCAAAACACTATATTTTGTAAAACCATTTTTCTGATTTGTAAAATTCAGCAACCTCTTTTCGCTGCTCCATTGACAGTTTTGGTTACTTATGGCTCAGAATCCTGCAAAATCAATGTGGCTCTAAATGAACATATGATGAACATTTATATACAGTCATTGATTACCATTTAAATGTTACAGGTCTGGACACTTAACTTTGCTTCCACAGTTAAAGACATATGTGTGTCTATGTGTATTTTAATAGCATAAAGGGTATTTGAACTTTTGATCAGGCCCTTTTGGGTAATTTTTCTTATCACTTGGATTTAAAAAAGCCACACACATGTGAGGTCAGGAGTCTGTGCATTTATTGGTCCGTGAGGTTCGAAAAGGTTGGTAACCACTGGTCTAACTGACTGGAATTCCAGATTAGATTTGCTGTATTTCCTACAGACGATTTTTGACTTGGGTACTTTCAATCAATATTTACCAACATTCATGTTCATTTCACATCTAATCAAAAATGTTGCTTATAATTAATCCATGTTTAAATACACTTCAAGTTCCTGTACAATTCAATAATTTTATTGGAGTTATGGAAAGTAAAAGTTAGAACATGTTTATTAGGCCTAAGCACTCAAGGCTGGGTCCAAATAAACCTACCTATTGTATTTGAAACTATTATATTCCAACTATCGTTCAGATATGTTCTTTAAGTCCACATAATACAAAAAAAAAAATAGGAATAACTTACCTTTTGTGAGCAAAATAATTTGTCAGGTCCATTCATGCAAAACTGACCAGTCCCAGGGTGACACAGGAATACCAGACTGAGCTCTGCGCTACTTCCAACAACTCAGCAGCTCCCAGTCCATAGAAGCGTCACTCCGCACAATAGCCAACACTGTAACCCTCCTAACTTGTAGAGAATGATTGACAGTCAGCAGTGGTGACACTGAATCCATTCTGCAGCGTTAGTATTCATAGAACTGGCTGGTTTTATCAACTGTCTTCCTTCCAATGTTGTGTCCTAGCAGCACAGAGCAATAGAAGCTGTGACTGACTCATAAAGCACTGGCAGAATCACCTTCCCACTCCTGTACCCGGGACTCAGATGTCTGGCTTGTAGGAAATCCTCAAGAAACCATACTGATGGACAAAGAGGAACAGCACTTATAAATGGAGCAATGCGGCCTTCCCTCTCCTGGTTGCTGCTTGCTGGAATGCTGCACTCCTTCCAGACACAGAAGCACGGTCTTCCCCCCAACACCAGGACAGCATTAATAAAGACACAATAATACTACAGAGGATACACAGACACAAAATTACTACAGAGGATGCAGAGCCACAATATTACTACAGAGGATGCAGAGCCACAATATTACTACACAGAAAACAGAGACACAATATTATTACAGAGGATGCAGAGACACAATAATACTACAGAGGATGCAGGAACACAAAAACACTAAGGAATATACAGACACAATAGTACTACAGAGGATGCAAAGACACAATAATACTACAGAGGATACAGAGACACAATAATACTACAGTTGATGCAGAGCCACAATAATACTACACAGAAAACAGAGACACAATATTATTACAGAGAATGCAGAGACACAATAAAGCTACAGAGGATGCAGGAACACAATAACACTAAGGAATATACAGAGACACAATAATACTACAGAGTATGCAAAGACACAATAATACTACAGAGGATACAGAGACACAATAATACTACAGAGGATGCAGAAACACAATAATACTACAGAGGATGCAGAAACACAATATTACTACACAGAATACAGAGACATAATAATACTACAGAGGATGAAGAGACATAATAATACTACAGAGGATGAAGAGACATAATAATACTACAGAGGATACAGAGCTACAATAATACTACACATAATACAGAGACACAGTTATTCTACAGAGGATGCAGAGACACAAATATACTACAGAGGATGCAGAGACACAACAATACTACACAGGATACGGAGACACAATCATTTTATGGAGGATGCAGAGACACTACAATACTACACAGGATAGAGAGACAAAATAATTTTATGGAGGATGCAGAGACACAATAATACTATGGAGGCTGCAGAGATACAATAATATTACACAGGAGGCAGAGACATAATAATACTACAGATGATGCAGAGACACAATAATACTACAGAGGATGCAGAGACACAAAAATACTACAGAGGATGCGGAGACACAATAATACTACAGAGGATGCAGAGAGATAATAATACTACAAATACTACAGAGGATGCGGAGACACAATAATACTACAGAGGATGCAGAGAGATAATAATACTACACTGGATACAGAGACATAATAACACTATGTAGGATGCAAAGATAAAAAAATACCAAACATTTGAATGTAGCAAAAAGAGACAAAAAAGTGGCAGGGGTGCTGCAAACAGTGTCTGTGGTCCAACTGGTAGGGGGAAAGAGTATTTTTTTTTTAATTTTTAAAAGGTAGTCATAAAGGATGAAAAATTCAGTGAGTGCCGCTTGCTAGACTGTAAAAAATTTTTTTTATTAAACTTTGTAATTTTTTTCTTCTCTTGTAATCATGTTAAATCAATAGAATATTTCCAAACACCTCTGTTTGGGGTTCATTGTTTGTTTTGTTTTTGTTTTTTCCCAATAATTTTTATTGGCAATATTTTCCAAATAATAACATAAAATCAAAGAAAAATAAAAATATACCAAAGGAATGTGCGTTTTAGCTGTTACAACAGTAAATAGTATAGAGAGGACAGTAGGCATATCCAGACATCTCTTTGTACAAAACAGTATAATATTCACTCTCTGGGCTAATGTATAAAATGTCATATAGTGTCCGATTGTGTCACCTGGGTGGCAGCCCATTCTGAAATCGAGATCCAGTCTATGATTTCACAGTGAAATACATTGCGTTCACTTAGGCATAAAACAGCATAACAGAAGACTATATTGTTTTTTATAAGGCAGAAACTAAGAGGCCATTCAGGAAGCTACAATTACAGTTACCCCCAGTTTATTATCACCATCCAGTGGCAGCTGATATAATTACACCATCTTTTTCCCTGAAAACATAGGAGCATAGCAGGAAACCTGACAGAAATCTGTACACTGGGACAGCTGGGAGCTTGTTTGTTGCATGTTTGGTAAGCCTGAATGTGACTCGGGGTATATTTATGCTGCTGAAAGCGGTAACCCTGAGCCACAGGTAAAAAAGTAAAAAACAAACACCTACCTGGTCCCATCGGCGTCGTCCAGGGTTCTGCTATCCTCTGGCCGCGTCCTTTTCCTCGAACTGTCCCCTGGCAAGTGCGCTGACATTCCCAGGTGACGTTGGTGCGTACAGCCGTCGCTAAGGTCGCGGTGAGAATTTTATATTTTTTTGTATTGCATTCAATACAAACTGTGTTGAATGCAGTGCACTAAATTTATATGTCTAAAAGCAGTACATTGTCTTTCATGAAAATGTATTTTACAGTATAATATATTAGTATCAGTATAATAAAGTTTGAGACACAAAATCATGCCAAAGTGTATTAATAAATTTATTAAATTGTGTTTTTTTAAATTAATGTATTATTTTTACATGATTTTGTGTTTCAAACATTATTATACTCATACTTTTATAATATACTGTAAAATACATTTTCATGAAAGACAATGTACCGCTTTTAGACATATAAAACCGGAAAGAAATGAACTGCCCAGGAAGTTAACAACATTACTTTTACTTTCCTAAATAAGGGTAAGCTTCTGTATAAGGAGATGGCTGGCTTACATATTCTTTGGGCATTCACAAGGAGAAAAAAAAACTATGAATTATCCAGGCTGCTGGGCACTAAAATTGTACCTAAACCTTGACAGACGTTCCCCACTTCCTACGTTTGCCCACTTCCTATCCTCAGTGGGCAAAGCTGGGCTGTGTCAATTTCATATTTAAAAACCCAGGTGACACCTGTAACATATGAATAAGTACATTGTTTTCCCAAGGAAATAGTTTTATGGGTTTGTTTTTCTAGCCAAAAAAAACAACAAAAAAAGGAAATAGTAGTACAACTGGTATGGTGAAATGTATGATGTATCATTTCATTATTTTATAAATCAGAATGTGAGTTGTTTGACCTGATGTACACCTCTATATGGGTTATGTTTGCATCAACACTTGGTTGAATAGGTAAACTGCAGAGCTCCCTCTAGCGGTCGATTTATAAATCTCTGTAATGAATACAAAATCCTATATACTTTATATGTCATTGCAGGCATTTCAGTGTTTCTCGACTATTTAACCATAAGGGAACGCCTTGAAATAACTTTCAGATCTTCAGGGAACCCCTACTTTAGTTACTAGATCCACATCTCACAGTATATTAGTGTGATGGTCAGTGGGAAGAATGTCTCCCACAATGCTGGTCAGTGGAGAGAGGTTACCATTCCAGAGTCACAAACTGCCCATTGTTCAAGGAACCCCTAGCAACCTCTGGAGGAACCCAGTTGAGAGATACTAATGTGAAAGTAAAAAACAAACCTGAAATAATAATATGTGCTTGCCGAAAATTAATTATACTATAATACATTTATTTAAATGAAGTTTGGTAACATAAAAGGTTAAAGCTATACTCCAGCCTTTGACTTTACACATGTGAGCTTCTCACATTAGAAGTATGTTAGAAGCTGCAGACCAATAAGGTGTACGTACCCCAGCTCAAACAATCTGCTGTTGCTGGTAATTACAATATAAAGAGCCCTAGTAATCTTAGATCAAGGCTTCTCGCATAAACCCATGGATCATCTCAAAGTCATTTAATCAGTTCCTCTTACTTTTGTTACTATTTTTTTTTTGCTTTTTTTAAATTCAATAAAGTCCATTTCTGTGATTTTAGTTTCTGTTGATGTTGAACTGTGTACATAGGTAATATCTGCAACTATACTAGTAAGGCAGAATATATACTGTACATATCAGTGAGATTTGAAGAAAGTCGAGTTTGAGATTTTATGGTGTGTGTATGGGGTTTGGAAGAGCAGTAGCATGCTATAGCAATTCTTGGGAGCATTACTAAGATTTAGATGGGTATGGTCTGGTATAGTCTGAATAAATATGCAGCAAAGGAACATGTTGCTTTGTGTGACAGGCCAGATAATGTAATCGTACAGATGTGTGTAGAGAACTTTGCTTGCTGCATACTTACATGTCTCGAGACCAAAAAGATAAACACATTTTATTTTAATTAATAATTTTCCATACACAAGTGCCCCCCAGATGAAATATAACACATAAAGATTTAAAGTGCACAATTTGCTGCTCTATCACATTGCATGCTGTTGTTAATTCCTCAGTGCAAAGGATTAAAGAGTTTTGCACAGGCAAGCTGTCAGGCAGCCAATAGTTTACCAAGTCTGCTCCAGTTCTGAGTCCTTCTGTGGCTGGGTCCTGACTCTTTTGGAACACAAATTTGGTCTCTATCAGCAAATTAGGAGACTTTAAAATGTGAAAAAGGTGCACTTGCTGGCCCAAAATCTTCTGCACCAATGGAGAGTAGTCCTCATGCATTGCAGATATATCAGCACTAGAAACAACTGCTACCAGGTATCTTGGTGAGTGGAGTATCTTGTTTTTATTTATTTTAGAATGTGTAGAAATTAAATAATGCTCTGCTTCGCTTTAGAAAATGTTGGATGATTACTCTTATGCTTAGCCATAAACAGCTTGGAGTGATCACTAAAAGAGACTTTCTCGTGAGTAAATAAATGTTATAGGAGAAAGTGCCTCTAAAGTTTAAGCGGCCTCCAAAACCCCTTCTGTAACATCCACATTGTTCCGACAAAGCACCTGCACTTACAGGTAGTGTGCAAGCTTGTTGCTTTGCCCATACATTCCTTTTGTCCCATTGCCATGACATGCTGCTTCACCTATTATTAAAATTTGGATGGGATAAGCAAGCTTCAGGACTATCATAAAGTGCAGAATCTTGGCTTGTCACAATGGCCAAGACAGGAAGGTATGGGAGGCAGCTGCAGGTATATGCAGGTACATAAAGGTGTGTACAACTAATACTAACAGATGTTTAGACTCCTCTCTAATATATACTATATATTTAAGGCTTAATTGTTATGTATTCTCTTCTTAATGTCCACACATACACAGATGCCAGCCTTTTCTTGGCTTAAAAGTGTCTCTGGAGCTAAAGAACATTTTCACACTATAACAAATAATAAATATAATGGGTTTTAAAACCTAACTGCAAATCCTAAATGCATATTATCTGTGTGTTAGGCTTCTCAAAAAACAATTCCTAATTGAAAAAGGGTGGTCCAGTGTCCAAATCTCAATATTGTTTTTTAAAGTGTCAGAGAACTACGTCATTTCAGGATTATGCTGACACATATATGTTATCATATAGGTCCACAAAAAGAAAGTTTACACAGCAAAGTAAAGTTCTTATCTGTACTTGACACATGTCAATAAGGCCATCAGCTGCTTTGTGAAGACTGCATTTTCTAGCATGTACTGTACTTAGTAGAAGTTTAAACTATAGCATTTTTAAAAAAATCAACATCAAAGATGAGACTGCATGTTCTTGAATAATATTGGTCATAACTCACAACTCACCATTATATAGCTACCCAGTCATTGCAAATAGCTTGATAAATTAACATAGACCATGTTTTTGTCTGTAGGATCTATTGGTTATTTTGGAGTGTTTAATAGGATTCTGTCATTGCAATGACAGTGATCATGACAAAGAAGGGAATCTTTTTTTTGGGTGCAGCTGATATTGTATCAACAGGTACTGTGTTAGCAAGCCACTAATCTTTGTTTCCTAAAGCTTTTGTGTTTCCATCCAGCCATTTTTGTGATTTATATAGCTCAAACAGCATGGTCAGGAGGGTAGCACCACTTTCATTAGAGTTTATCACTTCTCCTCCTTCAGAGCAGCTGATTGGACAATAAAGTAACAGTAACACACTTATTGGTCATCAGTCTGCTCAGTCTTAACGGTTCCACAGTCCATTTGGTGCATGGGATTGCTAGAGTCTGATATCATTACATATTTAAGGGACAATTGCCATAGTGTAGTATGTTTGACTCAAATAATTAAGGCTTGTATCAATACAAATATTATGTACTTACATCTAGGTGGTTGCCTAAAACCTATCCTGGTTGGCAACTAATATTATCGATTCGAGAGAATTTATCTGTCTCCATGTATACCTCTATGTCTATAAATTACCCCCACGGTATGAGAATGCCTTCAGAAAACTAGGTTGACTGATTTTTACAGTCTCAAGCTGTGTACACATGTCAGATAATCATCAAAATCATTGAAAATCTGACATGTTTACAGCAGCTGACCATCACTCTTCATCATTCCCCTATGGCAGATCAATGAGCAACTCATCAGAAACGACTTCTATGCATTTCAATGGAGGAGAGCACAACGGGGTGCCACTCCTCCTCCCCCCTCTCCATAGAACAGAACAGGGTGCTTTATGTACAGCGATATTTGTTCATTTTTCACTGGTAACGATCATGAAAGATCGAGTCCAGTGAAAAAACTTCTACATATGTACATTTTGTCATTGGAATTAAAATGGATTTTCATTTGAATTGTATGTAATGTATTACCAATATAGTCTACATTGTTGAAGTGGAATGAAAGTAACATTTAGACTTGGCTTTACAGTAAGCCAGAAACAGTATTGTACACCGGTGTGGCTTGTTGGCTTCTGTACACTTGTCTGAGAGATACACGACTGGAGGTCACAGCATCTGAGATCTGGAGTGGTGGGCTGCAATGTATCTGATTTATTAAAGCTCTCCAGGGCTGAAAAGGATGCACTTTCATGGGTGAAGCTGGGTGATCCAGCAAACCTGGGATGCATCTAGTCCAGGGTTCAAAACATTTGTTAGCAAATAGCAAATAACTTGAAACGACTGAAGAAATCCCCTCCAGGTTTGCTGGATCACCCAGCTTCACTGATGAAAGTGTATCCTCTCCAGCCTTGGGGAGCTTTAATAAATCAGAGCCAATGTACCACTAGGAAGGTCTGTGCTTATATTCTGTCAGCAGTTGTCTCACCGCCACCACCAGGCACACATGTACACGTCAGATCACTATGACTGAAATGATCTTTTGTGATTGTTTTCAGTCAAAGCTGAATTGTAGAGTGCCATTCTGTTCAATTGAAAGAAGAAGGGGTGGCCGAGAAAGAAGCACACAGCTATGCTTTCCTCCATAGGAGTGCACAGAAGTCATTCCCACTCGCTTGTTCACCAATTTGCTTTGGTGGATTGATGAAGAATGTCAGAGGAATGCTGTACACGTGTCAGATTTTAGCAGAAGTGACAACCATTTAACATGTGTAAGTAGTTTTAGTCTCCACCAAAGTTAAAAATTACATCAATAAGGAATTGATGAAAGTAGCTGCAAGCAATAGGCAATGAAGAAGAAACGGGTCAAAAACTTCTAAAAGACAAAGGCGGTACAGAGAAGATGGACTGCAGATTGGTCTATACACAGAAGTACAACTGTGCATGTTAAGCTTCATACCCAGCCACCTGCTTTGACAAAGTCATCGCCTCCGTGAGAACTATTTTCTTTAGAGAGATGTTTCAGGCAGAGTTTACTGACTACGAACAAGTCATCCGCTTTCTATATAAATGGAGCTCAGGGGACAGGTGGTATGATATGGTATATTTTGGTTCTAATTTACGTTGGACAATGGAAATTCTTAACTTTACTCCCTTTTTCATTGTTGGTTTGGTCCTTTTGAGTTATGAATATATGGTTTCAATGTGGCTGGTATGATACTTTGTCATGTTGTATTCATTCATTTCAATTTACTGGTTACTTTTGCCAAGCTCTGTACTCTCTTTCTCTTTTTGTATTTTGTATGCTGAAAATCTTCATACATAATGTTTAAAAAAAAAGAATGAGTAAAAGATTTTATATCTACCGTTTGGACTTAGTTCATATGTCCACTGTGGAGTAGTACGTCAAACATTATTGTGCATTAGGCAGCCCATTCCAAATAAATGAACACACCTAATCACACAATAAAGGTGCTCTGAGTGCATTTACAATGAATAGTGGGCCCCATTCACATCTGTCTGGTATAGTACAATATTAACATGTGTTATGTTGGTGTTTAATTGTGTTCTATTCAGATTTATGGCCTACCCTAACCCAAAGCAGTCCAAGACATACTGCACATGGGCCAGAAACCACACCTTTTTTTCTCAAGACAGCACATCAGGATGCATGGAAGTGTGTTAAGGTGCCTTATAGTGAGTTATTTATGGAATTTAATAAACATGCCAATCGTGTATCTCCAAATACTGCAATTATGTAAACTTATCTCTATTATTATTTGTCTCCACCATATGCTCATGCCCAGGCTTTGCTGCAGTGCTTTGTGTTCAACTTCTCTCCCACAGTCTGAATTTAAAATTGGAGAGCAATGTATTTTTTGTTACAATGCTCTTAGTTTAAATAAAAATCGATGAGATTATAATAAATGTACCTTACTGTATGACTTGCAGCATGCAGTAAGCACAGCTTATTTAGGTGTACCCCAACTACAATACCGTAGGAAGTGTCCATTTAACTTTATGGGTTGAATTTGTTAAAATGGACCTACCACTTAGACATGATGTAAGCTGCCATTGCTAAACTGATTCTAAAGAATGCTAACTGCCTGAATATAAAGGTGATATTTTGGTTTCAGTCACACACCTGAAACAGTCATGCAGGTAATCATGTTACAATTACTGAACACCAGAGCTGTTTACTAATTCTAGGTGATAAATGATTCAGATGGAATTAAAGGCAGAGGATCAGAACACCAACCAGGCAAAATGTATATTGTAGAACCAGAAAGTTTCTCAGTATAGGTCCACTTTAAAACACATTTAGTAGATTCTATTAAAATATTATTAAACGGCTCATAGCCCCTTCTATAGGATTAAATGAATGCTGCAAGTTTACTATAGATTTATAAATATAGTAAAATGATTGTAAGCTCTTCGGGGCAGGGTCCTCTCCTCCTGTATCACTGTCGGTATTGCAATCCCTATTTTATGTACAGTGCTGCGTAATATGTTGGCGCTATATAAATCCTGTTTATTAATAATAATAATAATAATAAAAATAATTACTTTTGATGACAAAAAATGGACAGGTGCAACAACATTAAAAAGTCTCCTTATCAAGCCATATATTCTCATGCTGGGGTACCAACTTTTGTTTTTTTTACAAGTAAAACATCCTGTCCTACCTCTCGGATTTATACGGTAAATGTGCTCTCTCACTGTAAGGGACTTCTTTTTGAAATAAAGAAACCCTTTTAGGTTCTAGGGAACCCCTGCTATAATTACTATATCCACAGCTCACTGTATATTAGCATGGTGGTCAGTAAGAATGTCTCACATTGCTGGGCAGTGGAACAAATGTCACCCTTAAAGCTAGCCAGAAAGATCATTGGTATCAGATAAACTGACCAGAGAGGTTGAAATTGTTCATGGTTCAAAGAACCCCTGGCATCCTCTGGCAAACCCTGGGGTTCCAAGGAATCCTGGTTGGGAAACACTGATCTGTATTGTACTGTACTTTGACATTTTATAATGCCACATGAGCACGAAGTACCCCATATTTAGTGGGGGGTAGGGTAATTTACTTGTCCCATCTCATCCGCTGGCATCAGACCAGGTCAACCACAATAATGCCTTTTTAAATAAATCAGGCTGTGTAGACTGGCTGCAGCTTATTTGAGGAATGTATGCCATATGCTTCATGTAGAATCTGATGTGATTGTGATGTGATTCTCTAACATATTCACCCCAACCACAGTGATTAGATATAGATATGTGTATATAGTATTAAGCAAAATGCTATATTTAATTATGAGCAATCAGAAATACGCAGGAGACGATTATCAGTATGACAGCATGTTATCTTGTAGGTGCACATGCCCTGGTTATTACTGTAAGATAGGACTGTGCAGCCTGTGTAAGCAGAATGTCAAGAAGAACTGCAGAGGACTAACAACTCTGATCAACAAAATGTGTGTTGTTTTTCTGCAGCACCAGAAAGGACCTATAGATGCTACAGAAAAGGTAAAGTCCTCTTCTTGATATTATTATTAGGCTTATTATCAGCAGTGTGGAGCTAGGTCAGGTTTATAATGTGGGTATTGCTTTCAAACAAACCCTATTTTTATTATTTAGACTGTCAAAGATGATTTTACTATAATATCACATTGATGTTAATTGGGACCCATGCACTGCAGGAATGCAGGTGCATTGCTGTGTATTGGGGTTGTGCGTCACCATACATTATGATTAGAATGGACTCACCAGCACAACACACAAAACCCATGCACCTTTGTAGCCAGTACACCGCATTACAACACATAGTGCAAATGCCTATGTGCATTGAGGTCACTGGATCCGCATGACAGCCAGGTAACTGGAAATTTTAGAAAGAGAAGTGAGCGATGACAATCTATGTATTTCTCCCAGCAATCTTCCTTTGATTTTACTGTGAGCAATGTCAAACTAAACCAGAGTAACACTTCAAATCAAGCAGATATAATAACACAGTCTTGTCATTATTGGTAACTAATCTATGAATTTGTATAGATTACTTTGCAAAAATAAATGTTTATTTCCCTCCTTTACTGCCTATGTGATAAATATTTGTCTGCATACCAGTATTTACAACGGCATTCTTTGTATAACATTTATTTACAAATGAAAACATCAAAATCTGGCCTGATTAGTGCTGTTGGAAATGTTGGTAGTTGTAGTCCTGCACATGGTAAGCATTAATACTGCCAGGTGTAGTTAAACAACCAGTGACTTGTAGCACTGGGACATGTAATAGTACAGATTCCGGAAAGTGCTGCTGGGACTTGAAGTCTAAGAACCACAAGCTTGTACCGCTGGGACTTCTTATACATCTAACTTGATGGATAGTTCTGGGAGTGAATATATCAAGCATGGATAGTGAAACTATAATTATTAAACTATAATTATAACACTGCAGATTCTGTAAGGTGTTGCTGAGACCTGTAGTACAACAAATAAAGAATTGATGTGCTTGAGCATGGATTACCATAAAAATCGGATAGCAGTGTTAGATGTCCACAAACTTCTTAACAGGATCTCTGCCATCAGTCCCTTAATGAATAAGCTGCACTGCGGTGTACCGGTGCATTATAGTGAGTCCATTACCGCTAGTTGGCACTCACTCCAAGTGTTACCCAACCACCCAGGGCCAAGCTCCCTTTATTAACAGGTGCTTCCAGATTCCAAATATTTACCCCACCCAGAGGCCCTCATAATATGTAGAATTTACTTTTACAGTGATTTACAGGAATGCTATAAAAACAGTAATTATTTCTACATATGTCCCTGGCAATATTTGTGACAATTCAGGGGCTTTGTACTTTCTATGTCACTGACTATAGATTTTAATACGGTATGGGGTTAAAATGGTAAAAGTTAAAGTCCACAAATCTTACCCATTTCAGTTATTAGAATTCAGAAAATGTTCCATAGAATGTAACAAACATTTGCCTGTCTTAGCCTACTGCCATTGGGTTTATTTTATCTATTTTGAACACATATGAATAAAAACATTAGAATAATCATATCTAACAGATATTTCTTTTTTCTGTAATGACAGAAACATAATGAAGTTCCTGTTCGTCCTTTTATTTGTATTTGAGACTGCTGAACCTAATTCTGTTACACAATGTGAAAATGAATACGACTGTCCCAAAGATTACCAAGAAGTTTTCTCAACCACTATCACTGAAATCCCTAAATCTATAAAATCAAAAATCACAGAAGTCTTCTTTGTGCAAACAGAAATATCAACAATAAGAAAAGATGCTTTTAAATACATGAGTCAACTGCAAAAAATAGCATTCATTAACAATAAAATTAATTCAATTGAGGTTGGCGCATTTGACAATTTGCCCAATCTCAATGAACTTGAGATTTCTGGGAATCCTGATTTGATACAGCTTATGAATGGAGTATTCAACAACCTTGGGAGTCTGAAAAAGCTCACATTAAAAAATAACAAGATTAATATGCTTGAACCAAGTATCTTTGACAGCTTGGCTAATGTAGAAGAACTCTATTTAAATGTTAATGAACTAACAGCACTGCCCAAGGATCTATTCCACAATCTTGTTAACCTGAAAATGTTGCATCTAGCAAAAAATAATTTGTCAGCCTTACCTGAAGACATATTTACCAAACTGACCAACCTCAAAATCCTACGCCTCTACGAGAATAATCTCTCTGATCTTCCGCAAGGCTTGGTGGACAATAACCATGAACTGACTGAATTCAGTGTCTCAAAATACAAGATAAAGCAATGGCCCAAAAACTTTCTGGCCAACTCAAAGATTCTTGAAAAACTTTACATGGAAGGTAACCAAATAGAGGAACTTCCGGAGAACACATTTGTTGGTCTTAATAAAATTAAGCAGCTCAAAGTGTTCTCAAATAATCTTCAGACACTTCCACAACAAATATCTGATGGCATGCCCATTACAGATCTTGATCTGAAAAACAACAAGTTAAAAACTATTCCACAAGGGGCATTTAGTAACTTTAAATCTCTACGAAAGTTGATCATTTCTAATAATCAATTAAGTTCTTTAACAAAGGAAATGTTTAAAGGTCTAGACAAGGTAACAGACCTTGACTTACAAAATAATTTACTGAGCAGCTTACAAGATGATGTGTTCTCTCTGCTTCCACAGTTAAAGACACTGAGACTTAATGAAAACCATTTCACCAACCTCCCAGTGCCTTCTCTTGACTCAATTCCTAAACTGACTTCTATGTACTTGAAAAAAAATCCTTGGGTTTGTGATTGTAATATAGAAAATCTTTATGACTGGATAATAACAAATAAAGGCAAAGTTAAAGATGCTGCTTCTTAAGACAACTACTGAAGAGCCTACTACTAAAAGAATCACAACACCCCAAGAAACAACTCTTCTTAAGACAATTACTGAAGAGCCTACTACTATACAAATTACAACACTACAAAAAACAACTCTTGTTCAGACTACTACTGAAGAGCCTACAACTGCAGCCCAAACAGCAACTACAGATACTACAACAGTTAGCATGACCACATTTGGGGAATCCACAATAGCTCCAACAACTACTTTACATACCACAATACAATCTACAAATACCCCTTCATCTGTAGTGTATACTACAGAGTCCAGCACTGCTTTGGATCATCCTTCATTATTTACAACAGAGACGTCCTCTACAGAAGAATCAACTACATGTACTTCAACAGCTGTAATCACCAGCAAATCAACTACAGTTACCACTGAACTATCATCAACAGAAATGTCTACAACACACTTGACAACACCACCTGCAACATCCACATTTTTTATATCTTCAACAAAAGACAATTTTGCTACATCACCTATTACATTCTTGCCATCAACAACAGTGATGGACAATACCACCATGCCTTCAAACATAGCATTACATTCAAGAGACCGTGATTTTCTTCTTGGGAATAAAATACACCACTGCAAGTTTCTATTTATTTCCTATTTAACCCTTTTATGTATTGAAATTTCTTCTACAATAGTTTTATTAACATTTTCTTACAGTTTGCACATGTCTATTCGCAATGTAAAGATACCAGTACGTCCTGTCAGACTGGTTTGTATGTATAAAAAAAAGGACAAAACATAAGTGCAGTTATACTAACACAGTTAAATTCTATTTCCCTAATGTTAAAGCAGAAATAAGGCATCGGGTTATAAAAATATGTTCTGTAGCACCTCAGTATATGTGCACTTACAGTTTTCATAGCCCTTCTAGTACTTTAAATACATGTCAGTGTATTTCCCGTGATGGTGTGGTAACCATACAGAGCTGCTCCTGAATTCAAAGCAGAGTTGCCACTCTCATGTAGGCATTGCTGGAATCCTTCCACCGTGAGCTTCAGTGTCTAAGGAGGAGAATGTGATGCACAATATGTAGAATTTTGTATCAGCTAAAGTAAAAATTTGTTTTGTTTAGTTTAAGAAGCTTGTGCATCACATAGTAAATAGATTTGGGATTTGTTTAGACTTTCATACTTGTTAAGTTTCAGCAAGCAATATTTACAGTAAGAATTACATTTTTTTACATTTATATGCCAATTGGAATGGCAGCTGGGATCCACCAAGCACATGTAGAATGCATTATAAGGATGAGGTTAATTACCTTAAAACTCAGCCTAATGATTTTAAAAATAAACTTAAACTTGAACAAGTCTCCTCTCTTCCTAGAGGACCAGGAAGTTGATATATCTCACTATTAGGAAGTATATCTGTGTCTTAGTGGAACAAGGAGTGGAACTAGTGAGCTTTCACTTTACATTTCACATTTTAATTTCATAAAAGATTTTTTGTTGTTTGAGATTAGTGACTTACTTTGTGAATAGGCCAGTTTAAGAATACAGTACCTAAAACCTGCATCTTTATAGGTGGCTTATTGATGAAATATTTTATATATATTTTAATTATTGTGGTAATGTTTTTAAGTATAAGTTCAGAAATATCCTCTTAAATAAATATACAATAATAAATATCACATAATAATATTATTGTTTAATGTTATTTTTAACCATAAGAGTTAGGGCTCCTTTTTCATATATAAGAAAGAGAGATAAAACAACAAACTTTTTCTTTTGTTCCCCTGCTTCCTGTTCAAGTGTTTTTAGACAGGGCAAAGATGAAGGCATGCAGCATCAGTTGCACTCTCTTTAGTGATTTGGGAATCTTTATAACATTTTAATATATGTAATGCAAATATTTTATAAATTAAACTCATTGTAACCTCCAAGTCTGCAATTTCTGACCTCACAAGTTTATAATATTAGTTTACCTACAGCTACTGAATGTTCAGATAGTGAGTGTGAATTTGTCGAGTTGGAATAAAAGTATATTATATTTTCTTTTGACAGTTGAATTGGGTGCACATCCTATACCTTTATGTAGCATTTTGTTTTTCAAATGATCCCTTACTACAAATTGGATGCCACATTGCTTATCAGAAAAAGAAATGCATTTCTTAACCTACCTTAAGTTAAATACATTCTCTTCCTGTCACTCCTGTAAACTTTGGTATGATTACTTTTACATTCATCACTGGGAATCATTTACTCCACTACAGGCACCTTAATGCTTAGCATTAATTCCTATAACTTGCTTCAGAAGCCAAAAAACCTAGGGGAGGGTCAATAATGTAAAGGAAAAGAACTACCTGCTTATCCTTACCACCTATCTCACTCTTGGTCAGTGTGGCATTTTGGAGGGGAAAATACTCTGCATGCCCTGCATACTGTAGGGACTAAACACCCAGCTAAAAAATGATAATACCCATTCCAAGTACAGTACAAACTTTAAATTAAATATAAAATGAATCATATACTAATTTACAGAATTCCACAGTATTAAAGTTTCTAACCTTTATTAGCATTAATATTTATCTCAGATATCCTCCTCTGGTTCAGATAAATGGCTAAAGTGCATACAAATATCCGAATCTATTAGGTGTCTTTTACTAAGCTACCACTAGAGGACAGTGTTGTATGTGATATGACAATATGTTACTGCAATAGAAGAACTCAGAACTGCTTCCAATATACCTGGGAGACCACTGGACACATGTCAGGTTTTCAGTTTTTAATGATTATCTGTCCTGTGTACAGGGCTGTGCCTCAATCATTTACCCTGAAAAACTGAACTGAAAAGTGTCTGTGTCTCAGGAAGAACTAAAATTATAATATAAATTGAAGTTTCTCATTTTTTAAGCACTAAAACGTTTCACTTTTATACAATACTAGATATGAAATATTTAAAATTTATCAGCTGTGAGTAGTTTAAACCCCTGACCATGAATTTTATATATATATATATATATATATATATATATATATATAAATATATAACAAAACCACCATATATAGGGAATAATAAATGGTCTAATTTACAAATCCCAACCACTTTGATGTTTTTAAAACACCCATGTGCTCAATTCATGTATAAGGTTACATCCTTTGTTATGGAGAATCTTAATATTACAATCTGTTATGCACACCTGGCATCAGGGAGTTAAAACTGTTATCTTCAAATAAGCTGACACAAGACTAGTGATGTTGGTAGGATTTTGTTTCGTACGTGTGGTTAGTTTAGAGTTAACCGAGCTGTAAATTGCAAACAGTGGTTATTACCTCTAGGATGGATGTCCCCTAATAATGGATAACAGATAAAAGAAGAAATACTTGCCAGTGAGTTGTCACAACACCTGCATCCTGCCTGTGTCAGACCCACCGCTGCTAGCTTCCATCACCCAAACCGCAGTGTGAGCTGCACACCTTCTGTTGTGGTCAGTGACAACATGGAGAACACCTGCATATAGATATACAGAGACACACTGGCTAATAACTGGCATGAATACTAAACGAAGAATGTTCTGGCAAAGACCCCGCTATATGTGATACACAAAGAGCAGCCCACCCAATTACAGATAACAATTTACCAATGAACTGATATACCGTAGGTCTTTTCACGGCCTGCCTTATTACCTTCATTAGTAAGCGCTGTACAACTTTATAAAACAAGTGAGGCAACAATGAAATCTAATGCAGAACTATTAAAAATGCACCAATGTAAAATATAGTTATTACCTTTCAAATCAATAATGCACAGCACTGTAAAGCTGCTTATTAAACTTGTCTTTCTAAATTCTAAATGTAAAGATGCAATAAGTAAATGCAGTTTGATGGATGTGGGTTGCAGCACACCATACTGCACTACTGTGTTTTGCATAAAAAAAAGTAAAGCTTGTCCATTTTTTGTTTCTGTTCTAGTGTGTCAGAAGCCAGTTTATTTGAGCTGCATGCACCTTAAGATGTCATATAACACAATGAGTCTGATTTATTAAGGCTATCCAAGGCTGGAGAGGATACACTTTCATCAGTAAAGCTAGATGATGCAGCAAATCTGGAATGGATTTCTTCAAAGTCATTGGTTATTTGTTAGCAAATATTTTGAATCCTGGACCAAATCCATTCCAGGTTTGCCGGATCACCCAGCTTCACTGATGAAGGTGTTTCCTCTTCAGCTTTAGGGAGCTTTAATAAATCAGGCCAAATGTGCCAGAGAGGACAATGTAAATGTGTTCTAAAGGTTTGGAACTTCCATTCTTCTTTTTACTATCATATGGTATTCTAGTATGCTGGGCTGTGGCCTGGATGGACCTTGGGGCCCATTGACAAGGCATTGACTTTCAGAGTACAATACTGAACATTGATTGGCTGATTATTAACATAACATAAACCTTCCTTACTCTGCAAGAAAGCATTACTTTAGTCATACTTTATTTTTACAATACAGTTTTATTGTTACTATTGTCCTTTTTGGGGGATACTTTTCCTTAATGTTCTGTCTTACTCATGTAAATGCAGCTGAAATAGGAAAGGAAAAATCTCACAAATAAAAACAAAGTAATAAATATGTAACAGATGTTTTACCCTTCAAAGTGTATGCAAAATTCCATAATAAACAACTTCTTCAATAAATATGGGGCAATGTAAATTTATTTTTAAATATACTAATAATATTATAATAATATTAATTATTGTTCAAAAAAAAGTATTTTTTCTAGTTGTTTACAGTTGTGGTGGATGCAAAATAAAAGACAAAAAACAATCTTTCAAGCTCTATATTTTTAATTTTTTAAATGTCAAGATTCAAAGGTAAAAATAATAACATCAATTTGTGAAGAAAAAGGAACAACATACCTAACTAATCCAACTGGATTCTGACCTGGTTTGGAACAGCTGATGAAGAATGAATATCCCCAAACATCGGGGATGTTTAACCCACTTTTATTTATTAGACTAGAGCAGCCTTTCTTGATGTTTAATATGGAGGAACCCTTGAAATACCTTTCAGGTCTTCAGGAAACCCTTGCTTTATTTACTATATCCACAGCTCACAGCACATTGGTGTGGTGGTCAGTTGGAAGAATGCTTCTTTACATTGTATACATTACAAGTATGCATGGCTCTTCAATGCATCCAGGTGCCCAAAATGGATTTCAACAGTCAGCAAGTAAATCGGTTCCTGGGTTGTTCACCCCTTGTTGAACTAGTAAATAACCTCTTACCTGTTTACACAACTGGTCACAAACTAACTTAGGCCTCATGCAGATAAACATCAGATTTCTGCTGGAAACAATCTTTTGTTATTCTTTCCGATGACAAGAGACTGAACAAGCATTGTACACACAATGTCATTCTGTTTTATGGAGAAGGGAAGCGGGAGAACAAGAAAATGGCACCCTGCTGTACTCTCCTCCACATGTGTACACTGGTCACACCCAATCAGTCGTTCACCAATCTGCCATGTCCATAGAAGATTGATGAATGATGTCAGAGGACCACTGTACACACGACTGTCTCAAGCGATAACCATCTGATTTTTGTATGTAGTTTAACACCAGATTTCTGGATGGATCCTAGAGAGAAAGCCATCTCAGATGCTCCATATTTCTATTTCCTCCTATTATTTCTAAATCACCAATGCTGCCATATCGATACATGCCTTTTATACTGTTTAATTAAGTATAGTACTAGGATTAAAATAGATCAAACAGAAAAGTCACCTCAGTCTTTTTATTCTTTCTTCTGTCGATAATCAAGATTTTACTTGTGCAGATAGATTTCATAGAGAAATAGGAGAAATAGATATTGTAGTGTTTTGTTTTTTTTACCCAACAACAACCCATTTCTGAGCTGAGAGATTGATTTCAAATTCCTCTCTTAGATTTATTTCTGCATCTCTTTTGTAAAAATCACATATAATCTGATTCCTTTTCAAGGAAACTAACCTTAGGGAATGATCTCTTTAGCATACTAATACATTATTAATCCCTAGGATATTTATCTATCTATATATGTTACCCCAAGAATAGGGACTTCCATGTCTTTAGCATAGAGTTAGTCCTGATATAACATATTTTTATGAAGTTCATTTTGCTCTACAAATATAGGTAGAAGCCTCTAGGTGATTTTCTGTGATCTTACTTTAAAAAATCACACAGCTCTTCTGATTTTTTCATTTCATTCTCGGACCAGTAACTTAGGCCAACATTATTGGACATAGTAAAATAACTAAAACACAATGGGCATCCTGGAAATCTTTCACACCATATATATTTACAGGTAATTTTTAGCATTGCTCTAAACCTGCTGGGTAAATACATTTACCCATTTATTTAGAGAATTTAGTGGTTCACTTCACAGAGGGAGGGTCGGTGAAAAATTTTTTAACAATGCTTCTCCCCAGCCATGCTGAGCAGTTTATGTTGGTACAGGGCACCCAAAAAGCTTTAAGATGAGCATGTGCAGTGTACTATAATATACCAGGAGTTGGTTTGGTGTGCACCATACAACACATGCATGCAAAAGAAATAGGTGGTCCCAAGGACATGGCTTTTGAAAGGGAAAGTGTTCATCTCCTTACTGGAAGTTCAGGGAAACAGTAGGCTGGAAAATTATTTCAAAAAGGAAAGAAATTTTCTTTAATATGTTTTTGAAATATCTGAATGCATTGTGGAATATATATATATAATATATATTTTAATTTGTAAAAAATATTTAACATATAAATTATAATAAATGTATATGATAGTATTCATAAGCTAAATTCAGTAGATCTGTGCAGCAATACCTTAAAGAAAAAACAATGCTGCAAAATGAAAAAGTGAGTTTTAGGCTTTGTGATATAATGTTATGGTGTTTCCTTAGGGTAGCATATATTGTAAAATAATGTTCATGAAAAAGACATAGATACCATAATGAATTTACATGCTTTTTTGCTTTCAGTACTTTAGTTAACCAACAACATAACGAAAAGATTCTTTAGTGTTTCATATTCTGTCATATTGTTGTTATAATAAATATTAAAAGATAATTACAGTTATGTCACAAATCCTATACTCTATCCCCAGCTTCCTTATCAACTTCTAAATAGTAGGGATGACCTCAAATACTGACTTAAGAACGTTATCACTGCCAGGTGATCACAAAGCCACTCAGAGCACACATGTGCTCCAGCATCCTCTGTGGTTGTCCTGCATGCACTAGGACTGCCAAAAAAAATTGTAGGTGCCAACAATTGCTGTCTGGGATTGCACTTTACCAGTACAATGAGCAACCTGGAACTGGAGGTGAATTTTTTGGAAGAATTAATAGAATACATTTGCAACAGCACCAACTATGACATCTCTATACAACCAAATGCATCTCAATAAAGGGGTGGATAACACCTTGTATCACAAGATGAAAATAGAAATTCAACTCAACTCTTAACTAGCTTCTCCTTCTCATACCTTTGTAGCTGGTAAGTAGAGTGATGTATTGACCCAATCAGTCATTAGAATGAATGGAAAGTAGAACGGTTTACCAAGTAATCCCGTAATCATGCACTATTGAAGCATTTTGTGATCCTGACTGCAAATCTCTTGAATATTTAGGCTTCTTTCTATATAGATACATTTCGGCAATTGGTGGTATGCACCTTTCAAGTATGGGGGGGGGGTACTTGTTTCTTGATGGGACTGTTCTATTAAATCTGCAACTAATATAGAAACAAAACCTAGGCAGGTATAGAAAAGACTCTTAGAGTAAAAGCCTATATTTGTTCAATAATTATTTTTTGCTTTCAGTTAAAATCATTTAACATCTCACTGTGCGGTACCCAGAGCAGGATACAGGAATTCCAATGGGTGAAGCAGGTTCGAGTTATCCAGTGCCCAAGGATAAAACAGGTGCTGTAAGTGTGGGTGGTCAGAGGAAGGAGCAGACTTGGGAGGCTGTCAATTATCAGCATTAGCCTTGAAGTTCTAATTAGCTATGTTTGTGCAGTGTCTCAATTACTTCCAGTCCTACTCCTGGCTGTTACAAAAAGATTGTGGGCCACTTCTGGCAGGAACCTGGGCTTTAATGCACACAGATAAAGAAGAAATTTCCTAATGACTAATATCTTTCTCATTGGGCTCCAGTTTACTCACATGGGAATCCTATCATTTTGTAATTCCTGCTGTTTGCTTCTCTTGCCTTTTAAGATCAAACAGAGAAAGTCTTCATCCGGCTCCACTTGAGCATAAAGTACTGCAATATAAAAGGGTTGAATCCATTAGAGTTAACTGTTTAGCACCATCCATGGCCAAGCCGGGATTCATCTTAGTAAATGAGACCCCAGGGACTAAAAATTATGTTGGATTGTCACAAAACAGTTTTTAAAAGGGTATGTATCTATTGCCTTTTTATTAATGACTTTCATGTATTACATATCACAGATCACATCATGGCATTTTTAACATTATATAAAAAGGTGACTATTTTTTAGGGAGGTCTGAAGACCGAAGGGGAAATCCACAGCCTCCTGGGATACATGAGTCAAAAATCCTGCTACTTCAGTGCATGCCCAAGATCAGGGGCTTTCCCTTAACGTAAAAAAATAAAAAGTGCTGAATCTAAATCTAAATTTTTTTTTTACATTTGCCGGAAGACATGTCATCCGATCTCACTCTTCCCGTACAGTGCAACTATGTATTGTTAACAACCAGTATTAGGGCTTGTTCTCACTGGTTATAGACAAGGCAGTTCCTGTCCTGATGGCACATTGTCAGTCACCACCACCACTGCATCGGACACAACCCCAAATGTCTCTTTGACTCCTTCATAGGGCAAAACACTTCTTGCAGAATTTGGCAGGTGACCCCATTGTGAAGCAGTAACAGCATCACTTCACAACAGCCTGGTGGCTGCCAGTGTGCACAAAACAATACAGCTTTAAAACAAACCATCTCTGACCCCTCTAGCTGCTTGTATTATAGTGTAATTCACTCTCACATAGTACAACAAAGACTCCACTCAGATTCTGTGTCCTTACATGGTATTTTTACAGAAGACTGCCATAACTCTGGTGCTGGAAAGGAAACAGCAAAGATTTCAATGCCGCAGTTGTGAATTTTTAAGGTCAATTTATCCACAATGCCTACAGCTACATAGGTGAACAAGAGCTTGTGTTAATGCACTGCTACTGCTTATTCAGAATGGTATATTTTGTGTATAATATGGGCACAGGTTCAATTAAAAAAAATCCTATGTATAATATGTAGTTATACCTGTACATTAGGGCATCCATACTTATCAAGGCCCAGCTTCCTGCCTTGCAAGTACCACACATTGGGTGTGCCTTACTGAAACCAAAGTAATCTCTATGTAGCCTACATCTTAATAGTTAGTAAGCAGGAAGCAGTTCTTTTCAAGTGTTATTAACACATCTTTAAATTTAATACAATACCTAACAAGCAAACATGTAAAAATATAAATGTCATATAAACAAAAATGTAATTACTTATTTACTCACATACTTAAATTACATGCTGGTTTAATAGATAAAAATAGTCAGTAAAATTGCATATATACATTTATTAGCCACAGCAGCAGTTGGATAATTCCTAACTGTATATAAAATTTGGTACTATATGACCAAGAATAAACATCTGTGTGACAAAGTTCTTCTTAAATGAAAAACTATGTCTCCTAGTACTGAGAGTCTGCTGTTTGTTTAAAGTACGAGTCAGTTACCGGTATGTTAATCCTTGCCCTGTTTGTATTTCTTTAGAATGACATTGAAGAGGTTCACACTATAGAAATTTCCTATACTGTGTAAGGGGAGGATCTGGCCTTTGAAGGTTTACTTTGGTAAGAACTGTGGGCAGATGGAACCTGTTTTGGGAATGAAAGATTTGTTTCTGCTATTTATGATAATTAGTGCAAAGTCATTTTTAGAAGCTTTGGAATAGATTGTGTAATGAAGCTCTGTTAAATGTATTGTCCTTGCTAGTCTATGAATGTCTCCGCTCCATTGAGACCCAATCCTCAGCCACATTAAAGAAGACAATAAGCTGGACTCAATGTGGGTAGTCAGGAACGCCTCACCTTGTTCTCCAGGCACAGCTTTTCAGAGACAGATTTTCTGGGCTGTAAAGCTGAATGGTTATTTAATCAGGTAAAGGAGACTGCAGTCCTTTCTACAGGAATATATGAATATTCATACTACATGGATTAGGCCATTATTTTAACTGAATATAGCTAGCTTTAGCTCCAGGTATGTATTTACAAAATATGTATGGTAAGCTATTCTATTCACAATCAATAAACCTTGCTCATATATCTGCTTTAAATAAAAATAGGTGACACCACAATTGGAATCACTATGTTTAGGAAATGTTAAAGCTCCATTCTGCTTGCATTTTGGGTAACATGATCTATTTGCTCTATCAGGTGAACCTTTTGGCTTGTGCCTGGTGAATTCATTCCTCCCCAATCCTTTGTCTGACGTTAGGTCAGTAAGACTTTAGCCAGAGTTTAGAGCAGGCATGGGCAAACTACGTCCCCTGGGCCATATATGGCCTGTAAGGCTTTTTTATCCGGCCTGTTGAACTCTCTCTCTACTTCAGTGGCTTAGCTGAAGTAGAGAGAGAGTTCAACAGGATGGATAAAACGGGCTGCGGTCCGTGGCTCTGGCCGGTGCCCCCCCCGAGCAGGGTCAGGAAAAGGACCTGCTGGGGGGCCGCACCGGCCAGACCCGCGGACTATGTTCTCTGTAAAAATCCCGGGCTCGGGGAAGTGGGCCGAACAACACGCCCACTCTTCCATAGCAGGCTCAGATCTGCGATGGTAGAGTGGGCAGGATTATTTATGCCATCATGATGTCACGTTTAGTGGCGTCATGATGGCATAACCCAGCCTACTCTCCCATCTGCCTGGCCCCTCTGCCAAATTTTATATCAGAGTGTGGCCCCTGACTGGAAAAGTTTGCCCAACCCTGGTTTTGAAAGTATCACAATAAACATGTGCAATTAAGTGGTTGGATGTTATTTGTACAGGCTTCCAACCCCTTCATTCTCCATAGGTGCTTACAGACCACCATTACCATGATGAGCACCACTACCATTATCAATATAAACGAACTAATATATTTTCTCTCAAGTGGACATATTAAGTATTTGTAAGTATTTGGTCATCCTAACCAGTGTACACTGATGTCTGGAGATTTTAAAAACAAGAATCCAAAGCTTGGTGTTTTGACCAGATATTTGCAAGTGACAAAACCAACACATGCCTCCTCCTAGAGTGTCTGTCACATTAGTTGGATTTTTTTACAGTGTTAGTTGGATGATTTACAAATGTACAATAATTAAAAATTAAAAACAGTAAATAAGAAAGGCAGATTCGAGCCAGATATCTGCCAGTTGCTAATCAGCTTAATTCTATTCCAAACACATTGAATAGGAACTCTTAGGAAGCCAATTGCATTGCCACTAAAAACGTGAAAACCTATAAAAAAATAGTGTATGTGTCTGCTGGCTACAATTAGGCCCACTCCAGGTCACATGTTAAATGTTTTCAAATGATGTAACAAAACAACAAACACTATGCATAAAAAATGCCAATAACAGAACTTGAATACTTAGAATGGAAAAAAAAAACTTCTCTTTACATATATGACAGATTTTTTTTAATAAATCCTATATGCATATATTATAAAAGTTTGTATTTTACCAATCCTGCAATGATTATGCCCCAACTAGATGTATTGGATTCCTAAAGATGTAATAGCATTGTTTTTGTCAGCAGGAATGTAACAGCTTAATTATTGCCCAAAATTTGTAGTCTTCTATAGAGAGGTTAATGGTTTTGCAAGCAGTCACTGGTTTCCATTCATCATAATCAAATCATAATATCAGACCCACACTTAGGAGCCCACTTACTTTTTTTCAATAGGAAAATTTTGCAGACAAATTTCTAGCAGCAGGACATGGGAGTTTTCCTGCGATGCTGCATAAAGAATACCAACAACCTCTTTCCATCTCCCATGCTGAGAGTTCACTGTAGCCCAGCACCATGCTGCTTCTCTACATTGCCACAAGCCTGGGAATCACAAGGCAGCCCTTTGAATGAAAAGTCAATTATTTGTCTTGAGATAATTCATGAAATACAAGAGCACAATGTAGCTATCTGTCTTGGGCTGATACTGTTGCCTCTGAACTGACAAGCTTCTCAATCATTTTGGATAATGCACATCACCAGCTCTTAGAAAGCTCTCAATGGTTATGGTAAAGCTAGGGCCAAAACAATCTTAATAAATACAGAAAAGGATAACTGTTACAAAATGCTACTGTGTGTGGCTTTAAAATAACTCACACACCAGGCAAATTCTTGAAAGTAGAATACTTTTTGGAAAGAAGAAAGTTCTAGCATTATTAAGACCAAACCCTAAATTACAATGAGAGGTTCAGGAAGGCATTATTTTCAACATGAATCTAAAATTAGGAACATAGGGACTTGACTTAATATTAGCAAGAGGAATGTTCAAAACCAAACTTACATAAAATAATTATTCTATGAAAAGAGTAGTTGAGGCCTGGAACAATCTTCCGGAAGAGGTAGTAATTCAGTCAACAGTAAGTGAATTTAAACATGCTTGGGGTAGCCGTAGTATTGTACTGAAATAAATTGATGGACAACTTTTTTTCTGCCTATGTTTCTAAGTATAGCTATGAGGGGACAAAATGAACTTCATATTACTAACTACTATTACCAACTATAGTCCTCAGCAATCCATTTAGAATATAACAAATAACAATGTTCTGATTTGAGTGATGGCCATAAAAGGCACCCCGGGGTAAAAAGACATGGTGGGGGGGTTTAAGGAGACACACATAGTGTTTGTGGAATATAGTATATGTGGTGGGCACAATTATAATACGCCGAGTTTTTTCTGTCACAAGAAGTTAGAGCCACCGCCGGTTAGAGGATACCGCTGCAAAATGTAAAATTGTGTTGAAGAGTGTGCGCTGGGAAAAGAAAACAAAAAACTAAAAAAACTTTTACTCTTCCCCTATAAAAATTTTATATATATAATATTTTCATAATTTAAATGTCCAAAAACGGTTCTAAAAATTATATTTTTTATCTTTTTAACTTGGTTAGCCTGTTTAAAATTCCAAAAAAAGTTCGGTTTCCCGGGGGTTCCTTTCAACACCGGTAAATAAATTATTATCCCTTTTATCTTTTTAAGTAACATTAAATTATTTTCAAGTTTAAAAATTAAGGCTCTTAAGGGGTGCCTGGTGGTTTTTGTTGAAAAAATGATTTGTATATAGGTTTTGCAGGCAGTAGAAACAAAAGCTCAGGTAGGGTTCTTAGTGTGAGGGTGACCTTTCACACAAGCAGACGCACATGCCGATTGCAATGGATAAAGCACAATGCCGGCTGAAGCTGGTCAGTGCAGTGACCCTGCCAGAAACAGCTACCTGCTGCTCGGCACAATGACATAGTTCCACAGTCTGCCTTCCCAGATAATAAAGAAGGACCAGTATAATAATGGGATCTCTACTGCTGCTCTCTTCATACAGCTGACTCAACCCCTTTTTGAGTAAAAAGCTCCTTGATAATAAAGAAATAACAGACCAGGAATAATGGCCTATAGAAGACATCTTAACCTAGTGATGAAAAAATGTCAACATCTGTGGATCTTTCTCTACAAACAAATGGGACCTCTAAAGAATACACTCTGCCCGAAGAATTCAAAGAACGGGTGCATTTTTTTCTGATTTGTCTGCCCTCTCCTGTTATAACACTTGAACCACAAACTAATGTTCACCCATTGGTCTATTAGGAAATCAATGGTGGCATGAATGGGTTATTAAGAAACCTTGCTTCAAAAGTTCAGAATGACACCGGACTACAAAGCTAAGGCGGAACACCAATGTCAGGGATAAGAGCTGTTTGCTGAAACAGGACACACATTGTATCAAGACTTCCTTCTGTCTGATCTCAGAACTCAGCAGTAAGGCTAAAATAGATGTAATCCTCTTAAACACCATGTTTTTACAAAATAAGCTGATATAATGTGAGTGTAATAGTCACTTTGTTATAGTGTCTTTTATTCTGAGGCATAGGAAATGATAGATGTTCAGCAGCATTGTTATTCAGAGAAATCCTAATGCAGGAGATGTGTTAAAATAATTTGTGAAAACGTGGCATGTTTCATCCTAAACCCTCTTTACTTTGTGATGAGAAAAGTTATGAAGACTTTTGCTTTTCATAATACAGGGAGACTTTGTTAAGACAAAACCCTACATTCCTCAAGAAGTCTATTAGTCTATTAGAGTTATGTCCCTTAAATCATCACATTACATACCTTGCTAATCCAGGAACGAGGGAAGAATAAAAGCTAAAGGCAGAGCTCATGACTTCTCAAATAGGACACAAAGAACTTTGCTGCGTAAACACACAGGATCACTAGAATTTGCAAACCAGTATTGATTTACACGAATCAAAAGAATGAGTACTAACAAAAATGTGTATTTGTGTAGAATAATATAAGCTCAGTTTTGAGCTTGCATGTTCCAAACAAACTGGAGATATTTTTGTTGCAGAAACTTGAGAACTTTGCTAATACTAATACTTAGGCTAAGTTTAGACAAGCTGTACAAATGGTTACCATTGGACCAAATTATTATTAATATTATTAATAATAAACAGGATTTATATAGCACCAATGTATTATGCAGCGCTGTACATTAAATAGGGGTTGCAAATGACAGACGAATACAGACAGTGACACAGGAGGAGAGGACCCCGCCCCAAAGAGCTTACAGTCTAGGAGTGTGTCTGTTTAATTTTTGTTTCTTTGACAGGCAGCAATAGGTGCTCAATGCAATGTCAAGGGTCCCCTTCCACCCCAATATACCTAAATTAGAATTGCTTGAAAACACTTAAAAATGCTTCTGCATTTTTAAGCATTTGCAAGTGGTTATTGCAGACATTGCAAAAGCAAATCTAGAACTGAAAAAACTGTAGTTGGAACTGGTTGAACAAGTGTGATAATAAAGACATTTTTTTTTGTGTTATATCTTTATTTATAAGGCTGATTTAATCTTTTCTGGGATGGGAACGATGTACTATGTACCAATGTATTCATTCCCGGTGGTGGGGAATGATTATCTGGAGGTTCCAATAAACTCCCTGACCCCTGATCCCCACAGAAAATGACTTACAAGCACCTGGACTCTTTTGCACAAGTGAAAGTTTACTACTCTAAGTCATTCCACAGGTTATCCTAAATAATGCAGGAAAACACTAAACACAATATTTTTTAGTGATCTTTTTAACCTAAAGCAAAACCTAACAGCAAATTAGCTATTGTTTTTACATTGATTTCTTGAACAACTCATTATGGACCCATAATTACATAAAGTTTAGAGTTTTAATGTAATATTATTGCCCAACTGGAAACAGCAGTGTTGCTAGTACTTAGCTCAGTTCAGTTCTAGGGTTGTTCTTCTAAACTGCTCCAAACATTTCAAGTCATAATGAATAATTTTTGGTGGTTTGTTTTGGTCTCTGGAGAGCAACTATGGTAGCCAAATTGATATGGGAAGACCACAAAATGTTATGCTAATTAAAAAAAATAGGTAATATGTGTACAGCAGTGGAAAGGGGACATTTTATGCAACCTAAAATGCAGTGTGGGAAATCCTTCAGTTTACTGACTTGTGTCCCCTTATAGAACTATACAAACTGTGTAATTGCACCTGTACACTTTCATTTTTTTCACATTGGTAACACACACTGGTTATGACATCAAAGAGCAATGCCCTTTTAGAAGTGTACACACCATAGGCCTCATTTATTAGAGCTCTCCACGACTGGAGAAGATAGACTATCATGGGTGAACCTTGATGATACAGCAAAGCAGCAGTAGATCTGGTCCAGGACTGAAAACATTTGTCAACTAAAAGAAAGTCATTTTCTAATAAATCTATTCCAGGTTTGCTGGATCACAAAGGTCATCCCCCTTAATAGTCTATCTTTTCCATTCTTGGAGAATTTTAATAATTCAGGCCCCATGTAACCACAAACATGTGCTAATCAATGCTAGCTCAAACATTTGCTGCACTTGCAAATAATTTAGTACATTGAGCTTCAATGACAACAGAAAGCCATGATGATAATGATGATGGTGGCCTCTTTACAACACTACTGTGCTTACAAATGCTTACACTATAACCCCTATCCTACATGGACTATATAATAAGTAAGTTCCAAATACCCTGCAAATACAGTAACACTAAACTCTGCAGTCCCCACAGCAGCAGAAATCAGCAATTCTTGGCTCCATAAATCATCCCATCTCTAAGTATCTCATCAGTAAAATTGTGATTACATATCAATGTTATTCAGTTCCTGTAGACCCCAATGGTAAGTATTCTAGTCAACTTTGACTTCAACCTAAATCTAAATAAAAACACTAGAAACTAGATCTGGGCTGTACAAAAGTGTAAAACATGTTTTCATTCTTTGGGCAGGGTGAAAACCACTGTTTTTCCGCACTCATCATTGTCATCACTGACACTTTTTAAGGGGCATATATAGGAGTGACAACAGACAATAACATCTCTCACCAGAAAAATAGGCATTAAGTGATATCACTCAAGAGGGAGCCACATACTTCCTGACTGGGATGTAGAGAACAGGCATGGAAGCATTTATGACTCTTTGGGAACAATGTGGGTATTCTTGCTGATGACTTCTGGAGTTTTTGTTACATGCGAGAAAAATTATGCTTCTTGTGCAGAAGCACTTCAGTATTTTGTTTTTTCAGCTATAACACGTTCCAAATTTGGCAGGCAGTGATTGAAACTGTCATGTCCCTTGCAGTGATTTTGTTGGGGATTCCTCCTCATGTTGTCTCCTTCACTCAGCATTATTAAACCTGGATATTTATAGTTCAACTTTATGTAGAGCATGCTAAATGTTCTTTGACCATGTATTCCTAAAACAGTGCCTGATATTTCATTGTTGGCAGCTAAGCTTAAATCTAGTCCATCATTAAACAGGTCACAGAGCTAAGGGAACCCCTGCTATAATTACTATATCTACAGCTTACAGTACATTAGCGTGGTCAGTAGGAAGAATGTGTCAAACATTGCTGGTGAGTAGGAAGAATGCTACCATTAAAGATAGCAAAAAGGTCCCGACTTGCTCATTGTTCAACGAGCCCCAAGCAAACCCTTTGGAGGAAACCCTAGGGGCCCATGGAAGCCTGGTTGAGAAATACAGGTGTAGAGTGTAAAAATGTTAGTTGAGGTAGAATGGTCAATGAACCATTTGTACATCAATTACCTTTCCATTGACATATATATGCTACTGTTGGGCAAATTTATTTTTTCTTCATGTTGTGCTGCTAATAGAGGGGAGTGGACAGAACTGCTCTGACATTGAAATTTCTTTTAATACCACACCAGGAAGGACTACAGCATGGGTGTCCAAACTTTTAGCAAAGAGGGCCAGATTTGGTGAGGTAAACATGTGTGGGGGCCGACAATTCTGCCTGACATTCTTTGTACCATTAATATTAAATGCAAATGAAATTTTTATTGCAAATGGCATACTTTTCATTTCTTCACACAGAATAAAAACAAATCTAAACAAGTTTTTACCAAAATCACTCTGCCTTTCAGACTTGAAGACCACATGAAATGAAGAAAAAGTCTGTCGGAAAAAAAAAACTTTCGGGAAGAATAAACATATCTAAGTTCATTTGAAACATTACATATTACTGTTTTTTTGGATTTTGTTTTAATGTGATTGAATTTTTATTCTTTGTATACAACTTTGAAATGATATATATGTTTTTAACCATAGAAACAGATATCCTCAGAAGAAGTGGACCAGATCCACGAAACGCATGGAGGATGATTCATGCACATGTGGTTTGCATGTATTGCTGTATTATCGCTTGTTTTTAATACTTATAATAAAAAAGTTCAATGTTACTGGTATGTTGAATTTTACAACTGTTAGTTACTCAGCAACATAATCATGTGGGTGGATATATATACTGCCTTTAAAGTCTCTAAATTTGGTAATTTTGGGATGTGGCAGGTGTAATTTTGCTGAATTAAATGTTGGAGATTCTACATATTCTACACAGTCAGAAATAATTTTACACATCTACCTGATCTGCAGCAGATCCCTCTGTATACCCTGCATGTCCTGATGGCTGCTCAGTAAAAAGGAAAGTACGCCATATATAGGCATGGGGGACAGTGTTGTATCGGGCCCAGTGTCAAGGCAGGCTCTGTACAGAGCACGTACTTAGGGTTAGTGTGGGCATGGTCTGTGCAGGACCCACACAGTACACGCCCACCAGGTTGACGTGAGTGAGTCCCTGTCAAAAATCAATATTACATGGCCCCTGTGTGTGCGTGTGCTGTGTGGGACCCCCACTGACCACGCCCACTCTGATTCCAAGAAATTGCTATGCACAGAGCCCGCACTGACACTGGACTCCATGCAGAGCACTTTCTTGGATTCAGTGGGCATGGTCCATGCGTATCCCGCACAGCACACACCCACTACAAACGTAGGGGATTCCCTGTGCACGCACACACACTGGACAGATATTTATATATCTATATACTGATTTGATGACAGAGGCTGCGGGCCGGTGAAAACCTAAAAACGGGCCGCAATCAGCCCGCGGGCCGGACTTTGGACATGCCTGGGTTACACAATCTGTTAGATTTTTATATTTCTAGTTGTTTCAGTAATGCTCCACTCAGATGCTAGATAAATTGTATGAAAAACAAGCAGGTTTTGAATGACGCCGGATGAATGTTGTTTCAAAAAGTACAACTATATACAAATACCAAATGCATCTTAGTAGATTCTTTCAAGTTCATCTTAAAACGTGTGTACAGATTTCACTAGACAGCAAATGATCATGCACAAACCCTTGCATGGTCAGTAGTCCATTGTTCTTTGGGAACAATGTGGGTATGCTTGCTGATGACTTCTGGAGTTTTTGTTACATGCAAGAAAAATGATGCTTCTTGTGCAGAAGCACTTCAATATTTTGTTTTTTCATTGTGCTACAATATATGCTATAATTATTATCTTCTGCTAAGGAAATTGTATTTTGTGTTTGTGCTGAAACTTGCAAGCAATTAGACAATAATATCCGTGCCTGGAGGGACTATTAGACATTCTCTCTTTCTCCATCCAGGTGTGCAGTTTCTTGTGGCATGAGCTGTTGCTGCATTTTCCAGGGTCAGATTTTTAAACTGTGTTGTTCTCAACATTGGATGCATATGTTTTTTTTTAATATAAGCATTATATAGAACTTAGATAAATACATGTATATATTAACAACACATTTACGGCATAGAGATAACCTGTGACAAAAACCCTTAAACTTTTGTAGCTAGCTCAAAACAGTACGGGGTATAGTGAATTTAGTGAATTGGGGACAGCAAATGAAAGAGCAGAAATATTAGAAAAGAATTTTAAAGCAAGGTCCTGGTCAGACAGGCTGAAGGTCAAATCCAGAGGTAGGCCTGTTTAGTCAGGGAACAAACTGAGGATCATGGCATCCTGCAGGAAGTAGGAGTAACAGAAGGAAATCTGATACAAAATGTAATCTGCTACCAAAAGTAGTCACTGCATTGAACTTCACCTAACTTTAGTTATTATTTAATGAAGCCTAATAAATCACTAATAAATAAATGCACAAGACAAGACATTGAATACTCTGAAACAGATAAACATCTGCAAGTGTTTTGACCATGTACAAATAATGTAATAAATAATTAATAATATACAATGTATAATATATACAATATATACAACATACAATATAAAATATACAATGTACAAATAATATAATATATATTTTTTAAAATGGCACCGACATACAATGCTATGAGATGCATATCTGTCTGACGATCCCGCGCAGTAAGCCACAGCAGCCCAGTGCACCCTGTTTACTCCCTCTGACGATGTCCCTGCTATGAGACTCTGTGCAGCTAAAAGGGATCTTGCTCTGTAATTGGCTGCTGGTTCTTTAACCCCCCTGGCAGTATTCCCAAGTGTGGCTCGGGGTGAAATTTCTTTCTTACAGAAAACGGTAATTGAAAATGGAATTGAGGACATACCTGGTCCTCACGAGCCCGCGGCGTTCTCCAGCCGGCGTGATGCCAGCCTGGCATCTAGGTCCACTTGGTGATGCCCGGTTGGCATCGAAGTCCCGTTGCCGATGCCTGGCATCTGCCTCCCCTAGTCTCGCATCCCGGCTTGTGAGCAATGGAGACATGAGGCTAGGGGATGCAGATGCTGGCGGGGTATGCGACCTGTGCGGGTGGCGTGCGTGCGTCGGGGGGATGGGACCGGCTGGAAATTTAAAACTAGAAGTATTTTTACATGTCAAATGTACCGATTTGACATGTAAAAAAGTTCAAATAATCATACCACCAGGGAGGTTAAGGCCTCTCAACTCTCAGGCACCAGTCACCTGTTGTAGAGTTTAGATATTTTAACCTACCAGTATGTTTTTAAAGTGGATTGAAACTGGATTACCCAGAGGAATCCTATGCAAACACAGGGAGAACATACAAATTCAGATAGTGCTCATGTGTAGGCCAATGCCACTTTTTGTGTTTGAGATTTGTTTTGTAAATACATCTCTGACCATTAACATCAAAGCCCATTACAGATATATTTCTACACAGTTTCTCAATTACTTTCAATCCCTATCTTCCCCTGCATGCCTTTTTGTCTTCCTGTCCTGTGGCAAAATGGTCTTAATTTCCCAAAAAGGATCTCAATTTGCAGCTTATTGTACCTCTCCTTTTTCATTGTTCTCTTATTTAGAAAGCAAATAATAAAACATTTCTCGTATGAAAACAATTTTTAAACCCAAATAACAAGACAAAAATAAAAGTTGCTCCCAACCCAATATACTCTAAGGGCCTGATTTATTAAATCTCTCCAAGGCTGGAGAGGATACACTTTCATCAGTGAAGCTGGGTGATCTAGCACACCTGGAATGGATCTGTTCCCGAATTAAAATAATTTGCTAGCAAATAGCAAATGACTCAGAAGAAATTTATTCCAGGTTTGCTGAATCACCCAGCTTCGCTGATGAAAGTGTATCCTCTCCAGCCTTGGAGAGCTTAATAAATCAGGCCCAATATATCTACTTAGTCCCTCTGACCCTTCTTCTGGCTGTTTATCTATATCTTCATGACTTTTGAATGGCCAGTGCTCCTACAAACAAATTTTATAATGTAACTTGTAAAATTCCTTCTGCATTCACTGTTAATCCTATGCACTTCTTTTTTCGAATTGTTGAATTGTATTCTCAAGACCTTGATCTCCTTTTCTTCAATAAAAATTAATTTCTAATAAAAAATGGAAACCCTTCCTGAAAAAGCATGAAAAAAGAAGGAAGCTATGAGCAGGTTTACCATAAATTAACCCTAACCCATGCTGACTAACCCCACTTCCCCCATCACTTCCTTCACTCGATCAGCCCCTTCCTGCCCAATGCCAAATACACTGTTCATCCTATGTTCTGATGGATAGGTCTCACTGGGGCAGATGCAGTTGCCTACATTAGCTAAATGCTGCCAGAATATACATTTTTTTAATGTCAAGGGATTCCACCTTTGCACCTACCACCCTCCAGCTCTCCAAAGGTAATGATTTAATGCATACTGGAGATCAAAACAATTATAGGGAATTCAGATAAATTTCCCCTGATGGACTTTATGTACTCTACTCAATATAAGATGTTCCTCCATTGTAGACAAGTGGATCTATTAGAATCAGACCACGTAATAGCAATATGTGTCATACGGCCACTGATTATGCATCTTTGCGCACCAGTGACTTCACTTTACCTTTCCAAGACCTATGCCAATTAGCCCTCACCATTTTTTCTTCTTTTTGCTGTCTCCCTCTGTCATCACCACTTCACTAGACTGCTGACCCCTTCTTCCCCTTCATAGCTTCTCGTATTCCCAGTTTCAATGCCATTTGTGTGTTCTTTGTAAAATACTTCAATGATGTTATATTTCTGTAACCTATATCAATGTTGCTTCACTCCTCGTATATTTAAAAAACCAAATACAAGAAAATAAACCCCTATGGTTTATGGATTTAGGAGTGCAGACCACCTTCACTTATCTTTTTATTTTGCTGTTTTTAAACAAGAGAAATGTTACCTCTTTACAGTCAGAGATAGATAAATAAAGCAGAACAGATGAACAGGCAGAGTATGTACAATTCTAACATTGAACACCTGTCAGTTATTAAAAACAACAGTTAATGCCATAACCTATGTATTAAAAATGCAGCTTTTGTAGTAACTGAATTTGTCCTGAAAAGCATGAATCAGACAGAAAGGACAATTTAGACTTCTGGGACAACTAAAGCTACAGCAAACCCCAAAACAGCAAAAAATGACCAGGAGGTATCAATAGTTTTTTTTACTAAAGTGTCTTGAATTTAGATTGTAAACTGCTGCAATTATTTCTATTTAGGTATGCTGTAAAATTGTTGATTGTTGTAATCCCCCACTATCGAAAAAGGCCATGTATAGGAAAATTAACCTATTTGTAACAACCAATATAAAGACAAAGTAGCTCAAGTAGTCTAATGAATTGGTCCTTTCCATCCCAGCATTTACTGTATATTGCCAGAAGAGTGTTTATAAATATAATTGTAAGAAATGAACATTACCTAAATATATTTCCTATTTACAGCAACTATGGAAAAGAAACATCTAATTTTGCTACAGGGCTTTTTGTTAGGTTGTTCATTTCCACACACTCCTCTTCTAAAAACATCTTTTGTTCCGTACTCCATGAGCCATGAGTGAATAGAAAATCTCTGAAACAGATGAGCGCTTATCTGTTGAAGGCACAAAAGTGGAAAATCATTGTCTTGTAGAAGTCTGGTAATTAGGGCTAGTGGCAGCCTTTCGAAGACTTAAGTGTGGTTCATTCTTGGCTAATCATGCATGGGCCAAAGATGCCCCTAATTTTCAGGGTTGTCCTCAACTTGCTCTTACATATAATAAAGGTTTGTGTTTACCTTTCCAATAACAATGGAACTCACTAGAACCATGTTCAGGAACCAGAAACGCAATGACTTGCTCCTTTCAGCCGTAACCTTACAATCTACCTATATTAGGATGACCTCTGAAGGACAGATGTTACACGAATCTGAATGGGTACGAAATTTGTCCAACTAATCACACAGCAATGAGAACTGGCATTTATTCCATTCACCTACCTGACTTTGCTAACATTTGTATGCAGCACACAGATCGTAAAACTTTATTTCCCTGTTTTCCATTAAGAAAAATTGATCTAGCAATAAATTTATTTTTAAAATGTTGGTATATATATTACTAAGTTAGTGTTTCCAAGTCCTTGATGTACCTGTAAATATCCTCTAATGAATCCATAAATGGTACAATTATTACAAATGGCTGAGCAAACAGTGCTCACATTCCTCACACTACATCAATGAATGGAGTTGTTATATACTTACTGTTTCTGGAAAGTAAGCATCCGACTTGTATGTCAATAACTATTTATTTTTACATTCCAAGTTTTCCTTCCCTTCCAAAAACATTTTCTTTTGTCTTTGGTCTTCAGGACAGTGCTGTAGATGTTTCAGGAAGTAAGAGCATTGCATTCTGGGATAGCTGGTTGAGAGCAATCCCACCATTCCCTACATTGTGCCCTCAATATTTTTTTGCCACAACTATGGCTATAAACAATAGTTTTCCTTGGTTTGGTTGCTCAATGAGCCTGTAAGGGAATTTCACTGCATTAATATGGTAGTCAGGAGGAAACACAAGAAGTAAACATTAATATTATTAATAAACAGTATTATGAAAGTGCCACCATATTACTCAGTATTGTAAATAGGGGCTGCACATGACTGATACAGACTGTGATACAGGAGGAGAGGGCCCTGGCCATAAAAGCTTACAATCTAAGACTTTAAAGGAGAATATGCCAGTAATGGAAATGGTGGTGCAGAAAAGATGGAGGAGTATGGGGACCTGAGAAAAATAAAAGCTAGAGTTTGACTGCATAAACAAATTTCAAAGCATAAATAATTTTAGCAGTGCCTTTCTAATCCTGTGTTGGTCTAGCCACAGACATGAAATTGAGTTTAAAAGGTCCACCTACAGAAAGAGCTTTAACAGATCAAAAAACATGAGCAAATGTTTTTGTCTCTAAATACATATGCTATATTTTTTTTCATTGGAAACCTTTCCAGTGATACTGGAATGAATGAGCACTGTACACACAGCAATGTTTAGTTGTATAGGGAGGGGGTGGGGGTTGAGAAGGCGCCACACTACATCCTCCTCTTTAGGAAATTACAGCAATCATTACTAGTTGATCATTCAGTGAACCTCCATGGGGGATATCTAAAAAAACATCAGGGCTGTACATACCCTGAGACAACAATTATTTAGTGTGTGTACATGTAGCTTTAGTCAACTTTCTGATATCTCACATGCATTGTGAAAGCCTGGTTATCTTTTTCTGCTATGTACAAGAGGGAACAATTTGTAAATTATCTAAAGGACTTTCTAACTCGTTGGAATGCAGTGTTTGTCATTGTTTAACCCTTATTATTGGCACAAGTCATCACAAGATGCACAAGATTAGTTGGATCACTAATACTTCAACTAAACTAGTGTCTTTAAGTATTGTTTGTCAAGACTGTGCAGCTGCAAAAGAGCCCCCTGGGACTTGGAAGATCATGGAGGAGCAGATGCTGGGACCCACATTTTTTGGTACATAGACCTGAATACTGATAACTTTTATGTTATAAAATTCTTTGTAATGTCTTGCCTGTGCTGAGACAACTGGTGTCAGAGAGCAGGTAGTTTTTTCCCAGATTAGACTGGAAATGAAAAACAATGGTATCAAGAAGTGTGTTAGGCTACGTACACACGTCCAATGGTTCCCGTTCGATAATCGGCTCAGGGCCAATATCAGATGAGAATCTGGCGTGTGGAACAGCGTCCGTCGTCCATCATCCGAACAACCATCCTGGCGGATCAATGGACGACGGACGATCCTAATGCAAGGGAAGGGGAAGAGCGCGCAGCGGGGTGCCGCTCCGTTGTTCTTCCCCACCCCTCTCCATAGAGCATTACGGTGCTGTATGTACAGCATTATTCATGCATCGTGCAGTGCTTAAGATTGTGAAACATCCTTTCCAACTACAATTACTGCACGTGTGTATGTAGCTTTAGGACTATAGAATAGATGTTGTTTGAGATAACACTGCAAAATGCAGAGGACATTACAGAACTAGGTTTTGGGCAGGTACAGGATATATGTTTTTCTTTCTTATGGTGACAATGCTTCTTCTGCATTCAGTACCAAGAGTGAGTATGAAGGGAAGTGTGTTACCAAAGTTATCACCAGATGAAAATTAAAGTAAAATAGGTCTGTCAAACTAATGCAACCACCACATCTATGGATTAGAAAGCTGCAATGCGTTACATATTTGTTCTTCAGTTGGGATATTATTGTTAAACAGGATTTATATAGCGCCAACATATTACGCAGCGCTGTACATTAAATAGGGATATACTGTAAGACATTATTTACAGGTTTTCCACATATAAGGCTAGCAAGCAATCAGTTGCCTGATATTAGTTAAGGTATTTTATGTCCAAGCACTCTGAATCACTTATTTAATAGTTCTGATGCAGTTCTACCATCAGGCAAAAAATATGATCTTTGATGTTGTTTCTTTATATTATATATAAAGATCAAATCCTCCCCCTATATATATATATATATATATATATATATATATAGTCATCTTTATCCACATTTACTTTAGCCAAAGACAGGCAGATCTGAGAGGTATGTGTGGCATTAAATCTGCCAGTTCTTTAATGAATCACCAAAATGTTGTTGCTGCTTGGAAGGATTTTCTTTGCCATCATACAGCTTTGCCATCACCATAGCCTGCTCCCTTTCTCCATAGGAAGAGAAATAATTATTATTATTCCTGCCTGGTTACAAAAATCTTTACAAAATGTTAAAAAAAATTTAATGTGCAATGCTAAGCTCTTTAAACACCCTCTAGTGAACCCCATCAGCTGCCGGTTAATTTTTGGAGACAATTAGGGAAAATAGGAGACAGCAGCTGGAAGATTAAAGCTCTAAATACAACATTCCAATAATGGATGCACTGAAGAGGTATACTGCTCGGCTTTAAGACCATGTAAAATAAATCCCAGGCATAGGTGTAATTATTCTACAGCAGTAAGCACAGATAAATGATTTTCTGGTTGTGAAAGTGAATACTTTTTCTTGAGTTATTTTAGTAGCTGCCAGCAGACTTGCACTGGGAATAGCTAAAAGGCCATAATGTTTGGGAGACCCTTGAGTTGGCTCAGTTAGCTGGTGGGTGTAATCCTAGCCTGGTTTAGTGGAGTTGTGTTGAGTGACAGAGTTCAGCCAGGAAAAAAAAAAAAAAAGATCTTCCTTTAAGACTAAACAAGCAGAGAATGGCTGGCCGCCTACCCTGCCTGCGGGTGCTCATTACCTGATACCTAAATCCCTTTTATCAGAGTGTTAAAAGATAAACAAGGGCTTGTGGAAAGGTTTGTGCTCCAGGGCTGAAGTGTTGACTGAGGGCAGGGGGTCAGCTTTAAGCCAGGTGAGCGTGTGTTTCCTTTTCAGCCTCTGATTACCAGAGAAGACACCTGAAAGTCCTTGGGAGACTTACGTACTAAGTAAACTATGGCTTTCTCTATTTTAGAAAGATTTATGGCAAAGGGTTGTGAACCTAAAGGTGTTCATACACATACAGGTCAGGCCACTAAACTCAGGCTGAGTATGGGCGCAGGCAGCTTGGCTATAACTAACTCAAAAACAGCCAAATCTACCCATTTATTGGTAAGAGTATAGGCAAAACAACCTCTGCTAAAGGAATATATATACAATCATTTTGTGGCTTCCTATAGAACCTATACTGCTAATACAGTAAAGGAGACCACAGATATATAATATCTGATATCAGATGCAAAAACAGTCATATGTTTGGATCATAATGCATTTTCTAATGGGCAATGGCATTCTAGCAATTAAATTGTGACTTTATATCTGACTGTCCTTTAATGTCTGTGGGTAGCTTAAGATAGCAGCCTGATAAAATTAAGGTAATACAACAGCATCTATAATTTTAGCAACCCTGGCAAAGAGGCTGCGGTGCATTTACAGCTTCCTCGTGTCAGGAAACCACTGCCTTGGCTCTACATGAAGCTTCTGCCCACAGCAGCCCCTTAAAGAATAAATAGAGGTGGCAATGAGTGATACACTTGGGTATACAGGTAAATCTTGGGTGTAAATATTTATAAATGGACCCAATGCTTTAGCAAGTAGGATGACAGGACAAAGAACTGTAGCCTAGAATACTACTGAGTATTAATGCAATGAATAAGTTGCTGTTACATTAGCTACAGTGAATGTGCTAACTTTAACACATAAGAGCTAAGAAATGGTTGTCCATCTAATACAAATCTCTATCACTTAGCTATTGCTGTCTTGTAACATTCCATTAAAACCATGCTGATAAAAAAAGAACTAAACGTGATACTGTTATAACTGCAAAGATCAAATATTTGGGATAAATTATGTTCCTCTTTTACATATGCTAGTTAACAGGCTGTTATGCTGCTTTTCTGATTTTAGAAGTTTGGTAAACTGACATAAAACAATGCACATCAGGGAAATCAAGGAAAAGTCAGAAGCTCTTATTGCATACAGTCAAAATGACAGCTAAGCTACTAACATTCAGTTAGCAATGGCAGACTCCACACTTCCCTTATGACAGGTTACCTGGAAAATACAGGGTCATACCTAAAAAAGAGGCCATACTACCTACTAGATTATTTAGATTAATTCGGGTAATAAAGAGGATCGTTAATGGGAGGTCCAAGTGTTTGCTATGTCCTACATCATTACAATCCATATCATCCACTTGTTGATACATAAAATTCTAAATTCTGGTGTAAGCTATTTCTTATCCAAATGTCAGCAATTGGTGGCCTAGGGACATAGTCACAGAATAATTGTCCTGTTGTGAAAGGTGGAAAGTAATTTGCCATAAGGAGGAGATAACAAATTATCAGTACTCAAAGAAAAGCTGTTATCTGTACTTGTCATCATTTCCTGTCATTGCTTACTAAGTAAATCTGTCATCTAGCAAGTGAAAATCCAATATAAGGGGTTTACTTCCTACAAATCTCATTCGCTATTGAGGGGGTTGCTGATGGAGTTCCACTAGTGTGTCCTGGAGACATCAGTTTGGAACAACCATGCCTCCTTTATCCTCATTACTGCAGCATTAACAGTGCAATCTGTTACTTATTAGGCATCACCTTCAGCTCGTCTTTACAATCAGTATGCATCTTGGGGTACTAATGTTCATTACCGATGACTCTGGTCACACAGATTGCCCCAGTTCATGTGTCATGAATGGTGGATAGATCAAAGATTGCTGTCTGCATATGCTTATTATTTAAACAATCAAGGGCTATCTAAAAAAAAATGCAAAAAACAAACAAACTACCAACTCAATACATAACTGAAATACCTGTATTTTGTGTTTTTCCACCAGACATATAAGACCTGATTTTGATAAAGCTTTCCGAGGCTGGAGATGATACACTTTCATAAGTGAAACATGGTGATCCAGCAAACCTGGAATGGATCTGGTCCAGGATTGAAAACATTTGATAACAAATAGCAAATTACTTTTAGGAAATACATTTCAGGTCTACTGAATTACCCAGGTTCACTGATGAAAGAGTATCTTCTCCAGCCTTGCAAAATTTTAATAAATCAGGCCCATAGTTTCTAATTAAGCAGCTCAACTTCTACAGATTATGAATTATAACTAAAATCATTAAGCGTTCCTAAACATTGACAGTGAACTTGCAATTCCAATCTTTTACCAAATTACACCTATGCTGGGTATTTCATTTTCCAATTGATACCAATGCTGGGGCAATGTTTTTCATCCAATATACAATGTTGGTCCAGTCTCTCTTCTAATGACAACCAATGTTGGCAATTTATTTTGGGCATTGGCATTCTCAAATGCTGTGGTAGTCTTCTTTCCAACGACCACCAATCCTTGGGAGGTCTTATTACCGTTTATACAAATGCTGGTGCAAACCTCTAATCACTTACCACTAATCCTGGGACATTTTTCTTCTCACTGACCATTATTATCCCCAGGGATGAGGCATATTTAGTACACAGACCACCCCTTTTCTACGCTGCCCCACAAACTTTCCCAGAACACTTTTCTCTTAACCAAAATATTCTCAGAAGCTTCAAGTAGCCTAACTTTTCAAATAAGACTTTGATGATGTTACACTGCCAGTGCTACTGGTAAGTCCACACACTGTATGTCACCATTGCACTGTATAGCAAAACTATATCCTGCTTTGAAGTTGAAGATGGCACCCATATGATCAACTATGACACCAGACATTTGAGGGTTTAAAAATTCGGTTGAGAACTAAAATAAGCACAGTGGTCACTGTGCCCGGTCTCACCAATTGCGTGACTTGAATGGAATGGTTTTAGAAAACATAGTTTTCTAAAACCATTCCATTCAAGTCACGCAATTAATGAGACCGGGCACAGTGACCACTGTGCTTATTTTAGTTCTCAACCGAATTTTTAAACCCTCAAATGTCTGGTGTCATAGTTGATCATATGGGTGCCATCTTCAACTTCAAAGCAGGTTATAGTTACAGCAAATTATCCGATTTATATTTGCTTTGACCATTTGTGATGTAGGGGGACCAGTATTAGTTGTGCTACAATGCTAGTTTTGGTAGAGGACTCAATTTACCTAAGTTTTTTCTACTGTTGCGGCTCTACAGTAGTCTTTTAAATGTTTTAGTAAACAAAAGGAAATATTGTACAAAGTACAGAAACGCCATTACTATAGGTTACTGTCCAATATTCTCCTACTTGAATAATCCAGATTTATGACTGTTGCTTCAAATGTACATAAGAGTATAAAAAAGCACTACTATAGGTAACAGGAATACATATTAGCTTATATATAATAGATCCAATGTTAAAAGTTAAAAACATTGTAATGTCTGTTTACATTAGTGTATAACTTCAGAGGGATCTCTTACAGAAATGGTGGTAAATAGAGCAAAGGGCGAGTGAGAGCGTGCAGAGCTCTTCACAAGAATGAACATAGCGTTTCCAGTTACAAGTAAGGGGTCTGTGCGGCACGCACACACGTTGCCCTGAGCAGATGCTTGCTACTCACATATCTGTAGCAGTAACATAAAACCTGCCACTGTGCCCTTTCTGACAGATACATGTGGCAGTGCATTAATCCCAAAGCTGGTGTGACAGCACAGTGTCAGTGAAAGTGCCAACCCTTGCACATTTCCATGGGACACCTGCAGAGTAATATTATCTTAAGGCTTAAATGTTCAACACTATCTGTAGAATGTTTTGAGTCAGGATGCCCAGCACTTCAGGGGACATTTCAGATTGTGTTGGCACATGGCCATTATCCAGACTGCAAAGCTGGAAAACAGCAAGCCTTAACTCATTTCTTTCCACAAAATCCATCAGTAAACACTTTAATTTTGTTTTATTCTGTTCTACATCAATGTACAGTTCTTAAAATATGATTGGTTTGAGTCAAGAGTCAGTTTAAAAGGTTTGGAGATATTGTATACTACCTAATGAATTTGTTGTGGTTACCTACATCTCCAATTGAAGCCTGCAACATTGTATAAATCCTTCCAAAATGCACACCTGGACCATTCAGATCTATTGACATCTGTGAGGCTAGCAGATGGTTCTGTTCCTGTTTTGTTACCAGCAACACAACATAGCTTTAAAAGGACTGTAAATGTGAAGATGTCAGATTAAAAAAAAACAGCAGATTTAAGAGGAAGAAATACATTCAAATAATACATTAGACCTAAAGGTACGTATAGAGATTTGGGGGAGATAGACTTCAGGGTGGGGGGCAAAAAGGTAAGGAAACTTTGTGGAAATAGATATTGTAGTAGGTTTTCTTTTATCAATTTTATGTGTTTATCAATTTAATTTGTACATTTTTGAATTGTTCTTTTTTACACATTTTAATATATGTACACAATATTTATTTCAAAACATGTTAAAGGATTTCCAAAGTACCATTGGCATCTAAATATACAGTCAAGTTGAGAAGGAGAGCAAAGACAGGCTTTGGGCAATATTATTTTAAAACGCAATTATTTTAATAGGATATTGTATGCCCTAGGTTTAACATAGATCTCCTATGCTAACACCCTGGCTATATCGTTATCCTTCTCAACTTGGCTCATCATTATCAGGCTTGGCAAAATTCGAAACGATCTTCCTTGGGGTGAACCATATATATTACCCATTGTATCTGAATATACAACACAGCAGTATCCTTAAAGCTTGAGTTGTCTGAATTATGTCACTATTGTACATCGTTCAGCTTTATGTACGTTTTAGCCTGAGCTATTGATATTTGCAAATAATATGTTTCATTAATAGGATTTAAAGAGAAAAGTGGAAATATTGAAATGCTCAGTAGTCGTTCCTGACTGTGGTGGATGGATGAACAACTGCTGTATACATGACAGATTTTCACCTGAGATGAGCAGGACTCTTTGGGAATCATCTGATGTAGTTTAAGACTTTGCTAGACAAGACAAATTACTAGGAAATATCCATCATAATATGCAGACACAGTGTAATATTTATAACAGGTGTCATATACTGTTGTGGTGTAGTTGTCCAGGTTGGTGATCAATACCAGTTTCTACAAGAGATAATGCTTAAGATACCTGAAAAAAATGCTCAGACTTGAAATAAGTAACAAAAAATATACACATTGGCTCATACTGAAAGGCTATTGCTAATGACAATAAGTATTTCATTGCACTTCCTAACTAGATATGTTGACTTATAAACTTCCATCCCAAAAGCACTAATGATCACATCTTCTTAGGCACTGGGAGCTGCAAATGGGCTAAAGAGAGATTCTTTATAAGGACTTTGTTCCATCTGGTGCTTGCCTGGTTTACCTGGTTTGCCTGGTGCTTGCCAAGACATATACTTGAGCCGTCATACAGTTTGCAGTAACTTCCATGGATAAGGCCGCTGTGAAGCACAAAGAGCAAGTCATGGCATCACAACTTACTATGCACAAGAACGTAAAGCCATGCCTTACAGTCCAAGGACAAAATCCTTGGCTGATTCTTCAAAAAGAGTGAGCTAAAATAATGCCTCTGTAAAAATACATAAGATGAATACCAGGAAGGTTTTTATGCATCCATATTCCTTACTGACTAAGCTTAGAACATAACCCATTAAACACAGATAAAACTCTTTCATTATTTGCCCAATCTGTAGTAATGTTTAAATGTGAGATGATCTAATTTAAGAACTGTCCTCAAGAAGCCGGAGATAGGGTGACTTTTAAAAGGTCACATATGTGTCACTTTCCGGTAGCTCTGCTACCCTTATATTCTATTTGACGTGCGACCCTACCGTGTCTGGGAGATTAATATTACTTCTGTGTGTGTGGGTGGTTTCACATATTAGTTACTAAAGGATTTATACTGCTGGCTCAGACCCTTTCTGGCTCCTATTTTATACTGTTCCAATTAGGACTTTCTAATTTAAAGCCAACATTGGCCTTGTAATTATGATGCCTGCAATACTGCTAGGTGTTGCAAACATGCAAAAACTGATACAAATTAGTAAATAACAATCAGCCTGCTTTTCACTATACAGAAATCTGATTATGCTGGCAAAGTCTGTTTAAATCCCTGTGTGTGATGCTTACAACATTATCTACATTTTAGTTACTTGATAATAACTTGCAGGTGTGAGTGTTTCACTAGCTGCTTTCAAAGGTGTTGGCATCATTTCATTGTTTAATCAATTGAATAAGCATTCGTGCATCAATGAATATTCTTTTTCCTATTAATTGTATTGTTGACTTGGAAGCTTCCTCTCCACCATAATGTTATAGCATCGCTGTGTGGTTGCTCTGACAATTATTAGACTATAAAGGAATATTGAGAGTAGGAGTTTCACACTGAGGTCATTGAAAAAGCATGTAATTCTCTCTAATCTATGAATTCTTTTTATTTACAGATCACCGTTTCTTACATAATACTGGATTTAAGATTCCTTATAAACACCGGAGAATGACTAAGGGTTATAACTATAGTTATTTAAAAAAGGAAAAAAGAGTATTTACTTACCTAATATAGTGGACAGCTAACCCAGGTTTTATCCCCTCTGAACTATACTGTTTACCTCCTTCCTCCTAATGTTACTGCAGTGGTAGATGAATAGAGAATACCATGCACATACTATGGTGCTTTCAATATTAAGGGATCTTATTTAAAGCAAATTTGGCCATTGATATAAATCTGTATAAATCACTTTTACTTTATTCATGCATCATTCTGATGGTGAGTAAGCAGAAATGGAAAATAGGGTGTTTTCTTTGGCACAATGGATGAAAATATATATATTCAGGAGCTGGCTACACTGTGGTCATATTTTTATGCTTACACTGAAACTTTACATAGATTTGGGCACAAAGGTTTACTACTTTTGTAAGTACTTTTTGTTATAGAAGGCAGCTGTCATTTTTAACAAGTAGATGAGTGCATCCTTCAGGAGTGGAATATCTCTGGTTTAACCCAAATGAATATTGGCTCCTGTACTTTGAATTTGCTTTTTTGATTACATCTGGATTTTTCCAAATACAAATCAACATGAATGCAAAAGCAACCTAGAGTAGCTTGATTCAAAGACAATAAATAATAAATGGTATATGACTCAAAGCATCTTAGGAGCACCAGAAAGTACACTCCGTTTCACTGGTTTCTGGCTTTGAATCCCACTTACACATGGCTTATAGTTTCTGGAAGAACAAGAGCATTGTAGGTTAGTAGCCTAATATCTAGTGTGTATTGGAAATACAGAGGTCACCATTAGCAAATTAATATGTGATTCTCTACAATTTTCCTAGATGTGAGAATGCCAAACCATCATCATTTGTGCTTGTCAGTTCCTCACTGTGGTTTGTACAAATCACTGTCATTTTAAAGAGGTACTATACTCATTGGTGGGTGGTGAGCTTCTGCCATATTCAGCAAGTATGCACAGCATATTGTTGATTATGGCACAAACGTATCATAAACCTGTCATTGTTACCTTGTTGGGAGACGCCATCTTCACCGCTAGCTCCACAGTGGACTTCTAAGAAGTCAGCAATCCTCTATGGTGATTGGATGGCTACTGGTGATTTATATCCTGTTACCTCATGCACAAGAGTTACATTGTCTCCTGCGCTATATGGCACATTTACTGTATAGTGTAGGGCTAAAACAAATAGCCACCAGGAGCCATGGCATAGTTTATCTCTTTTGTCAAATAACTCTATCTCCTTGTGACTTCCTTTTTTTGAGGTGAAACTATGCTTTAGGTCTGGGTAAGATTATTTCATTTCTAATTTTTAAAGGAGAAAGGGTTTTTTGGTTTTCTAAAACACCGTCAACCAGCCTATGGATATTAATCCAGCTACCAACTGTTCATTATACAATACTCTATAAATAAACTTATAGTGAGTGCTTTCCATCAGGTGAATATATATGATTGTTCCTCTGTTGACACTCCCAGTGCTGACTTATCTCAGAGGAAAAATGTAAGGATTAGCAAGGAAAAAACTATACAACCCAATCAGTTTTTTACCTCATAGGCATTTGTCATGGAGAGCTTGGGGAAAAACCTACAAATATACAAAACAATCTCTGATCCAGATCTAAAATTCCAAACTGGGAAACTTTCTTTAATGTCGGTAGGTATCTCTTGATATGAGGCACTTATAGCTAAACAAACGCTTTTATTTGCAAGCCTTTCTCTGCGCCCCTGTTCTGGTTAGAAAAAGGATACATAAAATTCCAAATAAATTCAATCAAAATACTGCTTTTACTTTTCTGAGAATAATTTCCCAATACAGTATGCAACATTGACCAACACCTTAGAGTGTAATAAAGACCACTAGGCATCACCAGTGCCACTAATGACAGGTAAGTCAGCAATGATGATCTTTAATATGCAATGCTGCAGTGGGCTTTATTTTGTATGCATCCTTATAGAATTCTCTGAATAAAAAAGGCAAATATACCTGCTCAAAGCACATACAGGCTACACAGGAGGTAGGAGGTCATTTGGGCCCCCAGGCCTCCAGTTGAGCATCAGTGAATTAGAATATACTGATTATTCTACAATAAGATGTTTTCACATTAACAATGTGATGTAGAGAAAGACTTTATCTGAATACAAAGTGGGCTTCCTATCTTTATAGAATGTCTGTGTGCTTCACTCAACCATATAACCTTAATTAGGAAAAAAAAATAGAAAACTTGAACGCTTGGCATGACTATTGGAATCATATGATAAGGAAACAGGTGATGTGAAAGATCCAAGTGGAAAATGCTGTCATGGAATTGTGAGAGAATACAAAGAATTTGATTGATAATAGCAAGAAGGAAAGCTGTATAGCATCTTGACTTGGATTGTAATGTTAGAAGAAAACTTTCCAATTAAACTGCAAACATTTTATTCTAGCAATCAGCACTTACATTATACCCCATTATGGAGAAAAGTGACTTTTGTTAAAATAAAGTTGGTCAAGCAGTGATTACTAATGTCGCACAGATGAGTGCTCAAGAGAATAATTGAACAAGGCAGTTAATCTCTTAAATGCATCATCATCATCATCACTCAACCTCAGATAATTAGTGCACAAGTGCAGTGGAAAGTAGTAGTATAATGTACTTCTCTTGCTGTCAGTGGTCCATGATTAATGGTTCCTTAATTCAATTCCAGGACACCTGACTCTTTCTTCTCTGACTTCCGGGGCAGAACAAATATAATTAGGGAGATCTGCACATTTGTAAGGTGTGGTTTGAAAAGCGGCAGATTCGCCATCATCCAGATCAGCATTCCTTCATACTTCAAGAATTCAAGAAATGAATTGCATACAATTCAAGGGAGTCCTGTGAAATGACTTGATCAGAGCAATGAATAAACACAGGGGTCTCAGTGTTTATATTTCAGTGAAAGAACATTGCCGACCAAGTGCATTGATGTTTTCATACTAAAGTCATTTTATTATGCAAGGGGAGTGACTTTCCATTCGAAGTCAAGGTAAAGACATGCAATGGGCAGATGGAACCTGCTTGGCTAATAAAAGGCTTTTTATGCTATTTATGATAATCAGTGGGAACGTTCCTAAAGCATTTCACATTATTCTGTAATGAGGTTGGCCAAAATGTGGTGGCATTGTTGGCTTGGAACAACTAAAACCTCCCACTTGCCATATTAACAACCCCTCTTTTAACGCAAGGGCTCTTGGATGCTGAAGAGGGGACAATAGGGGCAGAGTGAAAACACTACCAAGACCGCCTTTTGTTTTGTACTTTGAAAGAGCTATTTCAAGGGGGTGTCCTTCGTCTCCTTTTCAGCGTTACTGAACCTAGCATTGCCTGTTGTTTAGCAACACAGAAATGTGAACTTAATTGACTGTCCTCTTCAAGAAACTTCAAATTGTCGTGTAAATCATTCACGACCCATGCTGATATTTTCACATACACTCAGTATAAGTACCGAAAAGGCAGTGCCACAAAATAGCGTATACAAAAAAAAAATATATATTTTGTATAGGGGTTTTCATAACTATTCAAGGACATGTCCAGATTTTGTGCATAGAAGGTATCTCTCCCTAGCAAATACATTTACACAAAGTTTATTTATAAAGGCACCATAATAAGGATTTTTCTTTAAAAAAAACATCAATCTGATTAGATTTTCCCATGGCAGTGACATGGCTGAATCAGGATAGTGTTAATGCTTTGTGAAGTGGGCCTAATATAGACAGAAATCATCCTATTTATTGTATGGAAATTATGGAACACTGAATGTGACTTCCAGCAAGAACTTTTAACAGCTGTATCTTTCTGATGCCTGTGATTTAAATTACAGTAATTGGTTCACCTACAATGAATGTTTCTAGAAAGTCAGATTGACTGCTTTTTAAAAATGCATAAAAGTCCTAATATTAGAACTGAGTTTGATTCAATAACTCTAATACCAAGTCTTTAAAGCTAGTAGGGAAAAACTGAACATGTATGTACCATCGAAAAAGCATTTTTTGTATGTTCTCTGTGAAGATAGCCCATCAGCCTATAGGTTGTCAATCAATATTAAAAATAATGTTTGGAGCCAGCATATCAGAACAGAACTGGCCATGCCAATGGTTATACAATCAATGTAGAATGGTATATTTAGGCTTTGTCCCTCCGCATGTACAATGCTATTTGCCTATGTACTTGTCACAGGTCTCCAACAGAGAACTACGGACAGCAAGTGTTGAGTTTCCTGGTCACCACAAGCTTTCAATATGAGATGGTACTGAAGTAGACGGTGCTATACACATGGGGATGCAAAACTCAATAATCCTATCCACAAAGACAGAATGACCAGGTGTCTTGGGTTTTAAATCCCTGGATGTCATTCATAACCCAGGTTTAAATCCTAACCTGAACACTATGTGCATGGAGTTTAAACATTTTCCCTGTGTTTATGTGGGTGAGGCACACCATTTTAAAGACATGATGGTAGGTTAATTGATTACCCCCCAAAATTGGCCATAGACTTTGTTAGGGAGTTAAGAGATTGGCTAATCCTAGGGACTCCTCTGACTGCTGAAAAACACTTAATAATATTATTAATAAAAATGTGCTTTGTAATAATAATTTAATCCTGGATTTTTTCACCATGTTTTTAATTTTAGTCTTTGTACTTGTGACTTTTTCGAGTTTCATTTCAGTAATTTTTTTTACTTGCTTCCAAGTTAAAGAACCATGAAAAACATGCCAAGTTAAAGAGGAACTAAACTCAAAAGTCCCCCAAAACAAAATATTATGCACTTTTAATCCCGCAGGGCAGTCGAACGGTTTGGAGTTCTTTTCTATTGGGTCCCGTCATCTGTCTTCGTGCCAGCGCTCCGGGCGACGCCATCTTCACCTATTCTTCTGGGTTCTTCTTTTTACGTCGCCCAACCCAGGTGCGAGATCGGGTGATGTAGAGGGGGAAAAAAAGTGCCGATCTCACTGTGCATGTGTGAGATCGGCAATTTTTTTCCTTTTTCACAAAAAGGCTCCTTCTCTGCATGGCCGAGATGCTCTGGCATGTGCAGAAGGAGCACTCAAGTGCCTCCCTGGATGCGTGACGTAGGTATCCTGGGAGGCTTTGCGCTCCCAATTGCCTAGGCGATCAATAATTAGGGGGCGGTGCTGTCCGCTTTATTTTTTTTTTTTTTAAAAAGGTGTTGCACTAAAAAAAACAACAAATGAACAGATTTTTTTACCTTACATAAAAGGGTTGTCTACCCTTTTTTGTAAAGTGAAAATTGTGAGTTTAGCTACGCTTTAATTTATACACCATTATGTTATCCATCTATAAATGTATGGAAAGCCTAGACATGAAATATAAATTTTGAAATGTTTTTACACTTTAATAAAAAAAAACACCAACATTTTAGAAAGAAATGTATCGTTAGTATATACTGCCTAATTACACCAAAGCATATGTCAGTTTGTATGACACAGGCATGTTTCGGTAATATCACTTAGCGCTCACTAAGTGATAACCAAATAGCTAACGAGACAACTTATTTGTAAAATTGCAGGGGGCTGATACATTAGTAGAAATAAACCATGGTCTCCTGAGGAGAGGTTAAGGACTTGGAGCACAGGTCTTTTCAGCTGGCACTATGCTGTCCACAATTCTGTCCCCCGCACTAATCAAGTTATCATATCAACCCATCTCTCAGCTGCCCAGTCAGTTTCTTCAAAGAGAAAAATTTGCAGACAAATTTCTATCAGCAGGACGTGAGAGCTTTCCTGGGATGCTGCATAAAGAATACCTGTAACCTCTCTCCAACCTCCCCTCTCTCCCATGCTGAGAGCTCACTGCAGCCCAGCACCATGCTGCTTCTTTTATTTGATTATGCCTCAGTCACAGGCCCCTCTATACAGAAATATCTATTCACTAACATTACAAGTCAGCACTAAACCAACCACGCAAACAAGGATCTTTTCACAAGGAAGAAAACGCTTTCTGCTACTTGACAACAAAATTTATTGCTGACTTTCTTTACATAAACTAAGCATAAGAACTGCAAGCCTTTGGCTGATTGCAACATAATTGTTACATAAGGAAGTGGGCAGAGATTTTATGTAAATAGATTATTGTTCTTCAATAACACTAATAGGTTAATATACAAAATTTATATATATTTCTTGTGCGTAGTTAATAATTGTAAAGATTTTGGTATGATAAACTCCAGGTCAATGGCCAAACATAACCTAGAAAACATAATGCTAATTTACATCTATAACTATACCTTTAAAAATCTGAATTTTAGGCAAACGCCTTTGCATTATTAGTCGTCACCGATTTAATTTATTGTATAGAAAAACTTTGTGTATCTATATCGCTCATTGACGATTGTGTATCTGCAGTCAATATCACGCAATGTCACAATAGTGCATGATTAAGGTCTCAGATTTGAGAAAGGATGAGCAGATCTCAGTCTGTCTGTTACTGGGCTGTTTTAAAGTGGCCATAAACAGCTAAGCTTGGGGAACAGGCATGAACCATCCACCTTCAGGCCTCTATATCTTCCAGCAGTTCTATACACAAGCCTATACACCTGTGCTTACTTACAGATACTAAACTATAAAGAAGTACCCCTTTCACAAGATCATCATCTGTCATATTGTTGGTTTGCTTTGGAAGCATCAGCACACTTCCATGGACATTAAGCTTGCCATTATTTGAAACACATTTATTTGTATTCCAGGAAGAAAAGAAATTTTATGTACATTTGTGCAATGTGTCTGCTATGCACAGGTATATAAGCCTTTACATACATGCACTGTGCCAAAAATTATTTAGAAAAATGTAAGATTATTAATATTATAATAATAATAATAATTATTATTATTATAAATATCAATAATAATAATAAACAGGATTTATATAGAGCCAAAATATTATCCACCACTGGGGTTGCAAATGACAGACAGCTACAGACAGTGACTCAGGAGGAGGAGAAGACCCTGCCCCGAAAATCTTACAATCTAGATCACCATGGATGTTAGTCAACCAAGATACCTAAAAAAAGTCCACACATCCTTGTACTGTTCTACGGGTTTAGACAACTACAATAATTCTTACTAAAGAAATATAATAATAAACAAATCAGATAAATATAAAGTCAGAAGGAAACATTGTATAATTTGTTATTCTTCACTATTAAGTTTCTTTTAAAGGCCATATTCACCAATAAACTGTTTAATAGAATTCTTCTTCAGTTAAAGATCCCCTCTTACACGCTCCAAAAGGCTTTCAGCCGAAACGGGAAAATAAATTTAATTTTGTGGTTCTTTTGACGCCTACAAACAAAAGCACAGGTATGGAGTCTCTGTGGGAGAATGACCTTTCACATCAACAAGAGAACGCGCTCTCCGCTTACAGCACAATGAGGCTTGGTGCTGGTCAGAACAGTGACCTAGTCTGCATTGGGCACATGCTGCTAGCTACAAAGAGACTGAGCTGTAAGCCTCCCTTCTGTTGAAGTGATAAAAAGCCACAATAGCAATGACGCAGCTCATCTTCCAAAAGCCTCTTGGTGGCCATTTTATTTGGAATGAATGCAACATAGACCCGCAATGCCTTTATTTCCTAAACATTGCTCTGTGGCTTTTGACTGATTTCTGTCCTGGCACGTATTGAAGGGTGTTAGCCATGCTTCTTAAGCATAACAAACTGATTATACACTTCTTTCCAAAGGCTAAACTTTTTGTTTTAAAGAAGTTGTGTGCATCATTTATCCTGCAGAGCAGTCATGACTTAATCTCAGACATGTAAATAAAGCACTTTGTAGTATATGTATCTAATAAATTAAATGGTGGCTTACCCTGATGATTATTAAAATTTACCTCAACTCAATGAATTTAACTCAATGAATTCCGAAGTCCATGTACATGTTAGATTTCTGTTGTTTGAAATGATCTTCCCTGATTGTTTTCAGTGAAAGAAAAATGAACGAGCACTGTACATACTACACTGTTTAGTTCTGTAAGAGAAGGGAGGGGGGAGGATGAGAGAGAAGCACCCAACTGCACCCTCCTGTATAGGAAAGTACAGTAGTTGTCCCTGCTTGCTTGTCCCTGTTTGATCTGCCAGGACTAATCTATGGGCGACTCTGGATAACTGCTTTACACACTAGAGTTTCACTAGATTATCACTGAAATTAGTCTCAGACAACAATCATCTAGCATGTAGGTAGTTTCAGGCTAGGTACACACTTGCAATAATTGTCATTAGAAAATGATTGACTAACACCTGATCAACCACAATTTTGATTGATTGTATGGTGCACAATTCTGTACATGCTGTAACGATACGATCTTTCAAATATAATACACCAACAATGTACACACACTAGATACAATTGTTTGAAGGATGCAGGAAGTGACGTGTACTGGATCCACCAGGACAGGCATTCATTTCCAGCGTCATTTCTCATTCATCGGTGTCGCTGGCCTGACATTGTGCAGTTTTTTTGGTTAACGATTATCAAACAATCAGTTGTTAATCATTTGTTTCCAACAACAATTCCTAGACGTGGGTATGTAGCCTAGTATATACAATCAGGTTTGCTGGCACTTTTGTATTCCACTGACCAATCAAATTGGTAATAGATTGGTTGGAACTCCCAATACTCTGCCCTTCTGATCAATTTTGTAATATAGAAAGTGATTGGAATTGTATTAGATTGATCCTATGCACACACAACATGAATTGTACTTTTGACTTTATTTGCCAGCACATTCATCCTATCCACATCTTATCCCAAACCTAAAAATCCATTGCTTATAATCCATTGGCTGCTGGGTTTCCTTTCGGTTTAACTCAATTTCAATCATTTTATCAGATCAGAAATAGGATCAGTATTTAAATTCACCCAGTCTGTACTAGGCCTTAGAGTCCCGGTTTAGTAGCAGAACCCATAAGAGAGGTAGCTCCAATGTAATACAAAAACCAAGTTTGAGTTATATACCCCCAAATTCCACTTCTATAGTGGCCATAGGTCTCTGAACTAAGCAGTTTCCAATACCTTTTAACTGGAGCCCCCAACATTGTCATTGACATTTTCATCGGGGAAGGAGTAACATATGCACCACATAACCAACCTTTTCAGGGGTCCATAACAGGGTCCTCTGGGGACAATCTAAGCTTTCAGATCCTTGAAAACTGACAACATCATGAAGCCCAAGCCCTTAAACCTTTCTTCTTCAAAGACCTTCATCGATGTCGCAGTGCATTACCACCATGAATGTATTTCATGCTATTTTATAAAATAAAGAGGATTGTCCACACAAAATGTTGATTTTGTCACTTTGCTGGGAACTATTGTGAATTTCCAAATATTTTTATTTTCACAACCAGGCATCTGACACATCACTCACACAGTTCCGAACATATGCCCATAGACATCCAAGGTGTACCATCCCTTTCTACAGCAGAGCTACCAACCTTTTTTTCATAATCTAATCACAAGACACAATTCCAATAGAATAGACTTCTGTTGTCTACTGTTCAACCTGACTATCTCCCAACCCTATTCAATCTGGAAGACTAGCGAACCAATAGGAAGATAACACAAGTATGCATAAATATATTATAGAAGTATTTATAATTTGTAATTACATAGGCACATGTGGTACTTCATATTTTTCTAATACATGGTGTAAAAGACTCTTACTCCACTATGTTATAATGAAATATTGAGTTTACCAGTCTCAATATATAATAAATAATATTATGCCATGTGTTTTGTAACTTGATGTCTATCAGACAAAACCTGCCTGGCTGGAAAATACTGCTACTGTGTATGTGAAGTCTCACAATGCTTCTTGGATTCTCAAGACAATACAATCTTTGGCCAAATTTTGAGGTTTTATGCCTATTTCCCTAGGCTGTCATAGCAGTTCAGACTTCTTCAATGCAATGATGTAATACGTACATGCCATATGTGCAGGATAGTTCGTTCATTCCAGCTCCAAGGAATGAAATCTCACAATGCTTCTTGGATCCTCAGGACAATTAAATCTTTGCCTAAATTTTGATGTTGCAGAAGAAAGTCATGGTAGAGCTGGTAGCCATTGGTCACATTGAAAAACAAAACAATTCATATCTGGTTCACTTTGATTAGTGACAACTAACTATATTGATAAATATCTTTTGACTTGTGAATTTTACAGAACGTTTTACATTAGGCAGATGTCTGGTCCTTTACTCATGGATGTATCATGAAGACAAAACATAGGTATTCATTTTAACATCGATACACTTGACTCTCTTGTATTGGAAACTGGATCTAATCATTTAAGTGAGGAATGTTAATTTCAGAGGTGAGGCATAAACACATTCAGAATAATTACTCATTGTACTAATCCTACTTTACAAAAATGTTCTCCAAGCAGCTGTAGTTCCTATTCATATTTCTAACAACATGATGATCTACCAGTGTTTAAACTAGGGAGAATTACCATATGCTTTCTAATCTTTGTTAGACTACATAAAGGAAATGGGTTACGTAAGAGGGGAATAACTTGATCCTAAAAACTTCTGAAAACTGTCTGAAAACTTCTCACACATTTGAAGACCCATAAAACAAGCACCAATTAGTTTTAACACTTTGGCTACAAATGCTGTAAACTAAAAATATGTGTAAACCACAATAACCAACTATCCTTATTTGTTTTGGTCTGTTAGGCTATGTTTAGACTGGTGGAGAGAACAGGCATCCCTGTGCATTTCCCTAGGCTAACCTCCATTGTGCTGGTTACTAAAGAACCAGTGTGTGAACATTATAGAGCAGGTAGTAATGGGTGATAATGAATCACTTACTGCTGCCCCAATTCATTTTATGGGCATTAATGGGAAAAGGTTAAGGGGTGTTTAAGGGGTGTAAGGAATCGGTAACGGCACGGTAACATTGCCACCAATTTGAACATAACCTTAAAACGGAATTAAGCTTATTTCTCTAGGCTGCCTTAGTAGTTCAGACTTCTTTACCCATTCTTTTTTCAGCTGCAATGATGTATTTCCTTCATATGGCAGGAGGGTTCATTCGTTCCAGCTCCAAGGCGTGCTGACAAATTACACTGTGCATGATTTACTGTAGAAGTGACATAGCATATCTCTTCTGCAATAAAGAGCCCTTAATTCCTCTGTAAATATATCATTAAATGGGTTTTGTTAAATCTGTTTGATAAGTACAATAAATACTCATTGATCATGTCAGAAATTCAGAGTTGTCCTGTGTATTCAATCTACTCCCTGTGTTATCTCAAAAAGTCTAACTAGCCCTGATGGTTCTTAGCTTGGACAAAAAATTCAATAATTTTGCAAGACATTTAGAAAAACTGACAGCTTTAGAATGTTTCTCTTAATAATGTGTATATCTAAGACTGGTGGTCTAGTAAAGCAAAGTAATAAAGGAAACTGCTTGGATTAATTTATAACTACTAAATAGAAGGTGCACGTGGTTAGGGTAGTACGCAGAACACTACAAAAACTGCTCAGAACACTTACCTGCTTGTAAGCACAAAAAAGAATGTCTAAACTGTTTCAGGAATTTAGGTTAAAACAGTTTTCTGTTGTATACATTTGCAAATATATATATGAAGACAACTCTGTAAACAAAATGACCAAATCTCATTGGATTTGGTTTAGTTAATCTGCTTAAAATTTCATACATTCTAATGTGAACTATGCTGAACTCGGTATGCATCTTGTTACCAAGTTCTGGCCAATTGTGGGTAGAGGAAAGCTATTGTCAAACAAAGGGCGTTGAAACCCTTGTACTTCCAAGAGGGATATGTAACAATGCAAACATTTAAATACAAATAAAGTAGAAATGAAAAAGTTTTTTTTTTCCTCTACACTGAATTGTCAGCTTTCCTTAACAGGTCTAACACATACTGGCTAAATGGCTGTTGGGAGCCCCCCATTGAAAGAAAGGTGGCTTGGGTAGCTGTTCTTCTGACTACTGAAAAAGTTTTGTGCTGCATTACAGGTTGTTTCCTAATTTATGAACCTGCAAACTTTTCAAGGAAATGCCATTGATTCTTAAATTTTATGGATTCGCTGTTAACCCATGCTAACCTCAAACCCAAAATGTTATCCCTACTCTGCAAAGAGTGGTCCATAACATTGTTTCTTAACACCTCTGCCTCAGAGAATTAATGCCGAATCAGTCGTTCTCAACTTTATTTCCAAGGAACCCCTGAAATAACTTGTAGGTTTGGGGGAACGTCTGTTATAATCAATTTATCAGGTTTTTCTGTGAAAAATGTACCATTTATTGGTCATTAGTTGGAATATATAAAAGCTAAAAAGACAGCTGTGGTATTGGTTCCATAACTATGTACGTACCATCAAACAGGTACTCAATCAGCTACAAGAACCTCTAGAAGAACCCTGGTTGAGAATGGCTTTCCTTGATTTTGCTATGCAAGATAGAGAAGCTATTAGGGAGATATAAGTTTCAGACTTCTTTACAAAAAGAATATATGCATGCCTGAAAAGTCTTTTTCCTACTTTATGTTGAAAGTCCACAACAGGAATAAAAGGGAGATCTCCCATATACAACACAGACAGCAGAAAAAACATCCAGAACATCTAAATATTTCACTATGTGAATCACTAAATTATGTTGCGAGAAAAATCGTGCACTTGCTAGATTTTTTTAAGGAGAAGTCAGGGATACAATTAGCTCATAGTCTGCTTTCTCTATATACATAATCCTGAGACATCACTGTGCAGATGAAAAATTGTGAAGAATTTGAAAATGCAAATCAGAAAATGTAATGCATAGAAAATGATCAACATTAAACTTTCATGTTCAAAACTGTGACACAATAATGACACTTTAAATCTGACTGACTTATGGACAAAACAGTCTTTGGCCCTTTTTTAGCTTCAGTAACTCAATCCCATAAACACTGGCCTGTCCTAGATGGTAAGAAAACTGATCTTAGAAAGCACCACCTGTGATGTGATCCACAGAAATACTTTTCCTAATTAACTCCATCCATTGACTAGATTTTGCTGCCACCTGCTGGAAGAACATGTAACCCTTCAATCATTGGACTCTTGCTCACTGACCATGTAGCAATAGGGATCACCATTGAGCATTGTTTCATACTTTGCAGTCCTGCCTATAGTTGGGTTACTTTTATACATGGAAAAAAAATTATACATTAAGTAACTGCAAAGTAAAAAAAAAAGACAGGCCATAGTTGTTTATCAGATATTTTAGGGTGTTTGAAAGCTGCTTGGTGTTTGTACAGGATGTAACCAATGTAAGCATTGCTTGAGATGATCTGCTGAGAAGCCGCTGATGGAATCCATAGAAAACAGCGAACACTCAGAAATGCGAGCGAGGACACAGAGAGTTTTACCAAGTACATAAAAAAGTAAAGGAATCCATGAAGCCTCCTCCCTCCTTACCCATACTGTTCTCCCATCATCCCGATATTTGCGTGATAGCTACATAATACCACATTAGTCCATTTATTGGGAATTTAGGCTGTTCACTTAGCAAAGTGATTTATCACCTTGCCAGGGAATGTATATATAAGCTAAGTGAATATGGTGATGATCCACTTTGTAAAGAATACCTAATCACATGCAAGTAAACATGGTTGAATGGCTGAAGTCACCTCATTCACTATGCTATAACTGATAATTCAGTTTACTAAGTGAAAAGCCTATATTCCTTTTATAAATCATCTCCATTGCTTCTGCAAGCTTAGAATGTGTCTGTCAGACTGACACATAAATCTGGCAGTGCACAGCAGAATATCACACAGTCATCACAGAGCTCAGTGCTACAATTCTGTAACACATTTATAATCATGTAAGAGTTTGCTTTATGAGGATCATATCCCTGACTGATTTATATTATATATTGGGGGTTCTATTGATTGTTTATTCCATAGGTTTAGTTTAATCTGCCTTTTATTTGGAGATTTTCTGAAACTTCTGGGTGTCTAGTTAACATGCTGGTGATTTTACACTTTCTAATTAATTAGGGTTGATTAAGCAGAGAACAGCTTCACCTTATTCATTAAGCCAAGTGAATGTTCAAAAAACTGCTATATTTCAGAATAACAGCTGTTGCTCTTTAACCTCTAAGTAAATCCTAATTAGTTCTGATTAACCAATTAGTTATTTTTTATTACTTAGGAAAAACATTGTTTTAATTTTGTCCATTTGGTTTCTTCGTTTATGTTGCAGCACCGTAAATCCAAAAAATTAAAGAAAGTTTTGCACTAAGGTGACCATCCTAGAGTGGGTAGACAGCTGCAGGTATTCCTGGCAACTAAATATAATTACATTCAAGTACAAATGGCCTGCGATCAGCATAGAAAAGACCAATTTTTACAATATTGAAGACTTTGGACAAGCATAGCAGCCAAGAATCTGCCCATTTCCAAACAAGACTTCATTAATGGCAGCTTTTGTTTTTTCTCCATATAGATCTAAATGTATTGGGTCCCCTATAACTAAAACTGAAAGTCATTGTTTGTGGAAAAAAATGTTAACATGCTGTCTAGGTGGGTGGGAAGAAGAGCATACAAGATACATGAGGAGTGAGTTTTGCTGACTTGTTTGTAAAGTTGTAAACATTTATACTTATACTTCATGGTCAACTTTTCTTGATAATTTCTTGAAAAAATAGATGCATTTCATATGTGCCAACACCTCACTGGTTGCATACTTGTTTCAAAGCCAAAGTTGTGAAGCAATGATAAAGATAAGAGGGATGGCATATACCTTCAACATGTCAGCATTGACAGTTCCCATTTTGACCTTACAGCTTCCCTTTCATAGAAAGTCTTTAATAACTCTAAGTGTAATAATAGCCATACTCCAATGGTTTTCTTAATATGTAATAATAGTTGAAGTTACACAATAGGGTTGATTGACAAAAGAAGTTTCAGCTTCACCAAGCGAATTATCACTCTGCAAGGGATTTCATACTTAGCTTAGAGAATGAGGTGAAAAGTCCTATTTGCACAGAATACCAAATCTTCTGCAAGGACTTGTAAAATAAATGCTTGCATGTGCAGCAGAGCTTTATCTCATTCCCTAAACTGAGTGAAACCTAAGTGAATTATTCCTTGCAGAGTGATAAAAATAAACCTTCTTCATCTGATGTACTGACCATCAGAGATTAGGAAAAAAATACACAAACTTATAAAGTAAAATGTTAAAATGGTAAATCATTTCTTTATGTCAGTTACATTGTAATGGCTGGTTTTAGATTTAAAAAGATTTGGAAACCCAGATAGCAGGTCTGACTGTATGGGTCCTAGGTGCTCAAATTGCAGTTTCTAGAGACTGAAGCACTCCTTAGCTCTTCTTAAATGGATGCAGGTCCGTGCTGGTCTTGAATTCACACATTTCACTTGGCATAGACACTAAGTCATGAGCCTTGTGAAGAAATGCTGAGTGAAATTTGTCCTGCTGGTAAAGTATACTCCAGGTTTAAAAAATATCAAATACAGAGGATCAAATAGACAAGAGTAGCATGCTAGTATGTAATCCTTGTTATCAGGCAGTATTTTTTAGTAGATTCAGAAACAACCTGTTTTTTTTTAATACAGGTTGACAGTCAAACATCCGGCCATCAATAATTCGGTTCCTTCAGATTTCCAGCGTGGATTTTGGAGCGCATTTTCAAATTTACACTGTTTTCTGGAGGTGCCGTTAAAGTTTTGATGGCCCTGTACTCCAGAATCAGCTGTTGGGTCTCGCTTGCACTGCTTTCCTGCTCATTCCTTCTCATTTATTTGCTGCTGTATAGCCCCATTATGGATTCAGCATCCATTTAAAGCACTGTACATGTAATCATTTTCTGTTAAATATATACAGCATATATAACCATACAAAATCCGTAATTTTCGAAAATCCGGCACTCCTCAAGTCTGGAGGATGCTGAATGTGCGTGCATTTCCTAATAAAAACTTTGGGTGGTGCTTACCTGTGGAAGGCAATGTCAGAAACATGTCCAGGCTACTGGAAGGACAATTCCAACCAAAACCTACATGTTCTCATGAGTGGCATTTAATGAAAAAGCTTCATTACAAAAATCAGACAGTATTAAACATTACCAATTAAAAAGATTAAAGTCTATGGAAGTATAGGATAGATAATTGTATCTCTAAATAATGTATGCATTGAACCTCAAAGGCGCCTACAGATTTGGTCAGCAGATCCCATCCAATACAGGTAGATATGTGTATATAGGAAAAATGACACTGACATTACAAAAAAATTACATTACAAAAAATGACATTGCTGACATAATACATAGTGTTTTTAGAGTAATTGGAAACTAATCACATCCCTCCCATAAAGGATCACAATCCCTACAACACTCTCTCAGTGCCTACTTTTCAAGTTATTTACCCTACCTGAACAGAAGCACTTGAAAGGGGAACATGCTTGCTCCAATGGCGAGTGGAGATTTGGACATTTCTGTAAAAACATTATTATTTCAAAAATTCTTTTGTAGTTCCCTTCAATGTTAAAAATATATTTTTTAAATGCATGAGTGATCCATTTTTTAAAAAATGAAGAAAATAAAACCTTCAATCATTTACTCCAAATGAAAAAAATCCATCGTTACACAATCGTCACAACAATGCATTTTTCCACTCTTCTTGTTTAATTGCCACTTTGTCTACCCATTTAAAAATTTCCTTTCTTCCCATCCCCCTGTATGGGATGAGTGCGCCCTTCAATTACGACGTTCTTACTGTCTTTTGAAAAGCCCGAAACTCACAGGCGAATGGGGGTGGGAGACCGAAACTTGCTCCCTGCAGGGGACGAATTCAAAATATGTAAGGTTTTATGTCGTGGGTTTTGTGTTCTTTGAGAGGTATAGCACAAGTGATGTACAATACAACAAAGACACCCAGAAGTGACTATCGGGCAGGAACTCCCTAATGTGACCTCAGATGCTATTGTTATAAGACCAAACTCTGTAAGGCTAAAGGTGCCTATAGTCCTTAGATGACATTTGTGCCTAAAATAGACAACACGGACAAGGATCATTAGAGGGGAAGTGCGTAGCTTTGGTTTAGTGATATGTGTTCCAGGAGAATGCTTGTTGCAGATGAAAGGCACATCACAACAGTTTTATACAGGAACTTTGGAGAACCCTGCCATGTATGCAGATGGTTCCATTCCTATACATGGGCAGCATTGGCAGACATAGACTTCAGCAGGCCACTGTGCAAGAATATGGTTTGGGCTGCAAATTAAAGCCTACACATATGCATTTTATTTAGGGTGCATACTGCATGTGTTTGCCAATTCCATACACTGGCAAAAAACTATTTTTGTAGTCCCTCTTGTATGAAAGGTACAGTCCTTTATTTTGAAGCATAAAATTATTACAAAAAGTTAAATAAGCTTATAAATAATGACAAATTTTAAATTTCATATGGTTCTCCACTGGGGGAATTACTTACTTTCCATTGTGTCTTACAGAGAGAGAGTGAAATCTCCCTATTTTTATTTTGGAAAGGGTTTTAGACCTGCTTTACCCTGTTACAAATACATACATTGCTGTATTGCCCCCAATTAACATTTCCCCTCGTTATCTGTACATAAAGATATGAAATGACAGTATAATCTCCCTGAAGGGGACACAATAAAATATTTTTTAGCTCAATGCCTTGGTGTAAATAACAATGTCCCAGCCTTGTGGAATCTACCCTAGAATGCTTGGACATGGGTATAGACAGCCATGACCATGGACATTAGCGCTGGGCTTGGTTATATCTGAGTCTTTGGCCAGAGTATGCTGGGTCGGAATATAGGCTCTCATGATAATATATGTAAATGATAATATGATTAGGATATGGGTATGGACACCCATGACCATGGACATTAGCGCTGGTTATTGAGTGGTACGCCGCTGCATGTTTAGAATAATTTCACTTTATACATTAGTCTAAATTAAACCTCAGTGATGCATGATGTAGATATTGAGGGGCTGTGGTGGTGGCAAGGGGTCTCAGATGGTCTCAAGCAAGGTGGTATGGGACACAAGCCACACAAGACACGTTTTTAATGATGGAACCACTAAAAACTATGTAAGCTTAAAAGTCATCTGACCTTAGGGGCCACTATGCAGCTCTGCAGACTGCATGGATGATGTGCCCACTAATAATGAGCAGGATTACAAATGTGGTTTGCTGAGAGTTACACTGTTCTGGCAGAGATCATAAATCAGTATACGCATGATAGTACAATGTCATTTATTTAAATGACCGAGTACATCTTGCAAAGTATGCTCTGTAGTAAAATGTATATTAAGAGGAAATCCAGAATCAGAGTTGCTGCTTCTTGTACTCTAACAGCTTACATAGATGACATGGAGTGATGGTTCCAGTTAACCATTGCATTTGAGTATATTATGGATTTCATCTGATTTAGCTAGACAAACAAAACATAACCTGTTAGTTACATTTGCCACAATTTGTACTTATTTCCCTTACCATAAAGAATGAACTGTGCTAATTTTAATTATCTAATTATGTGGAAGCAATGCAAGAAATTAGTTTGTTTTTAATTTATCCTGTGCATGATACGTAAAAATTCAGTTTGCAAAGTGAACATATTGCCTATCTACCACCTTTTTAATGATGCAATAAATTGAATATATGCAAACTGTAGAGTCACAGGTAATAAGGTTCGTTTTGGCTGCAGTGTGCACGGCAGAATGAGCTTTCTTTGCACAAAACATTGTTTAAAAAAATTCTCAATATGACTTATTATATTCTAAATATACTGTACAATACACATATTTAAGGGTGGAACGGGATAGCAGGTGCTACATACCCTTTCTGCAGTGACTGAGTATATGGTACTGAAACAACCGTTCATGGATTACAGGAAAGATCACTAATTTGCTATACTTATACTCCCCTGTGTTGGTATAAACTAAAAATTTCAGTACCACGAATAGTGTATGTCATTCTCATGCCTTTCTTTAGCTTTGTGCACATTTGCTGTATCTGATTTCTGCATGTCATTCAACACATTGAAATTAGGCTTGCCTAACCAGGGGGAAGATGGACATGTTGTCACATCTGACTGCTAGAAGAATATTTTTAAACAATCTTTCCATACCCATGTGAGCTTGAATCTTAATAACTTGAGTCTTAATAACAAAATACAACATCAGGAATATAAAAAAAATGCTAAACAATATCCCCCAAACCATTCCTACAGGAGTGTTTGGTGCAGTCTGATTGCATCCAGAGACATAAGGATTATTACCAGATCTAGATACACGTCTAGCTACCAGTAAACAAGTAACTTTATGTCTATGGATAATTTTAGGAAGTTTAAAAATAGTAACAAAATTACTTTCTTTGGAGTTGACTTTTGACTCAGCTGTGTGTATCTTCTACTTCTTTTCCACATCTATTGTTGGGGGCAATTTGCATTTTCTTCCCTCTTTTTCTTTGTTTTTTTTTTCCCTCCATCCTGATCCATTGTTTCATACAGCAGCTAATTCCTGCAAACCACCTCCACCCCCTGCCAGCTGGGTGCTGCTGGAAGTTTGCTACTGTAAAGACCCAAGTCAAACAGTCAACCTGGCTACAGTGCAATCCACAATCCAAATACACAAAGCATTTGGAAACAAATGAGCTAGTTATAGGATTAATTCTTAACTATCCCCTAAATGATTAGTCCTAGTTAGTTGTATTGGAGATAGGTGTATTTGACATCTCTGTCAGCCTAAACTACTAGTACAGCATAGTCATTATACATAAACAAAATCTGTAATGGTTAAGAGCTCCTAAAAAAAATATTTCATTGTAAGATAATATAATGTTACAGGTGTAAATTAATTTTGACATTTTCTACATTAGTAGCATATGTCAAATTATCACAACCATGATGGAAGGTAACAAGCTGAGGAATTGTCTTGGCAGAATCAACTAATCAAAATAAGCTTAATGGAATGTTAAAACTATATATTTGTCATACTATAAAATGGCATTAGGTACACAAAAAGTGTTACTAATATTTGAAAGAGTTTTCAGATTATTTTATTGTTTTGTTTTTAGATCTATTTGAAATGCAAGAATGTGGATGAAATGACTCCATGTCTATGGGACCAGGCATTTCTGCTTCATGATTTACTAATGCATAACAGCCCTGTCCAACTTTAGTCCCCAAGGGCTTTATACTGGACAGGGGACAACATTTTACTTTCAAATCTAAACTTTGCATATTTCATGAATATACCTGTTCATTATGGAAGCCACTAGATGTCCAATAAGATCCATACTCCTGTTGTAGAATGCTACCTATAGACCATTCTTATTCACTTGGTCATCTAAGTCAAGCTAAAAACAAGAATCACAATTAAGTGTTAAAGGCCCCACTAATGATCATGATGATTGTATTGAAACAGTATGTTGTTGAGGTCACCATAGTTATATGATTCATGTGGGGTTGGACTGACCTGAGGAATCAGGGTAGCTGCAGGCAGTGGTGTGGGTGTTGGGAGCTGCTAATGTGTAATTCAGACTTTGACAGTTACTTTCTTTACCTTTGTTTCCTGTGTTTTCCCTCCACTCCTGTGTTTTTGTTTGCAGTCTAAGCAGTGATGTGATGACTGGCACTACCCCCAGACTGCCAGGGGCAAACTGTCAGCAAAAGTTTCCTTTTTGGATTAAACTAAACATTGTGACTGAATTTCTAACATTCAGTAAAAACATACGAAACATATTATGAGTAAATACAACGCGCATGGAAACATTTATGAGCTAAAACAAATTATCAAAAATATTACTGGCAACTTAGTTGGCCTACGTATGTTTAGAGGAAGGCAGAATGGGCATAAAACAATAAGCTTTCTCAGGATCAGTGATTGTTTCACAATAAATGCCCTCAATCAACTTCTAACTAATGACTAATAATAGGTTCTAAACACCAGCTGAAGAATTTGTCCATGTTAAACCTTTATGTAAAAAAAGGGGATGACCATATCAGAAATCAATCATTGTAACATTTGGTTTTGTTATTTAAATACAAGCAAAAAGTTTAAAGGAACACTTATCTTTTGTCATATCAATATTAATATCAATGGCAATATTGGCAATAGTTTTGTTTAAGATATGCTATAGGGTTAGCGTACCTGATGTGATGGGTGTTTTGAAAGTCTTGGAAAAAACATACCATATGTCCCAGATCCTGTACATAAATGTGTCAAATTAGAATTCATATTGGGCACACAAGGCCCTGTACATTTAGATTATGAGAAGGAGTGTACCAGTTCACATATGCTGAAAAGTTTCCATGAAGTGTGGTTACATTTTCACATGACTGTAAGCCTTATTTTAACACTTGGGGGGAAAAGCGCAATTCATTAAACTGACCAATACACATCCACAAAGCATTTCCCTCACCTCACACACTGACTGTGGATTGCATTGTAAATGCATTTGAATTGTTCTTCTCAGTGGGCTCCCCTGTTTATGACACCCTGTATCCAGACCATGCATAGACAAGCTCAAAATATGACACACATACATGGTGAATCTATTTGACAGCATTGTCATCAGAAGAAGTGAGGGTAAATCTCATCAGATGGAAAGGAAATACTGAAAACGATTCCAATCACTTGCTACTTTTATTAAAACAAGTGATAGAACAATACTAGAGTGACAATATAACATACTATGATGTTAACAAATGCTAAAAGAGGCGTAAAATCCTTTTTAGTTTATATGTGCTATAGACATTATCCACAAATATTTTAAAACATTAAAACTGAAAAATACATTTTACCCTTTTTAAGTATTTAAGCGATGTAAACTTTTGAAAAGAAACCAAAAATAGTATATTGCAACTTTTTTTCCTGATTACCTGGAACCTTTACAAACAACAACAGGAAAAACTGAAAAATAAAACAATGGGAAGGTCTGAAAGAAAAGGAAGTGTTGTTCTGCACAGAAGGCTTTTGGCAGTGATGGGTTATAATAAATATGTTCGGGGATATAGCTTCAGGAGTTGTGCTTTAAAAGAAGACAAAATGTCACATCCATCTTCAATGGTGAAAGTGTGTAGTTACAGTTTGAGATTAGATGTAACAACTACTAGTAAAAATCATACAAGCAGCTTGTGTACCTATGAGTGTCATTAAGTCTGTGTCACTGACTCAAACTAATTGAAATCAATTAAAAAAAACTTTACATTTTCTAAGCTGTCATTTTTCTAATAAGACATCAAAGAAAACACCCAACTTTTTACCCATACATCAAACTGTCAGGTCGAGGTTTGGATTAGGACATGAGGACTGCAACATTGCAAACCCAGAAGTCAGTAACGTTTTAGGAGTATATTTACCAGCTCACATTTGATCATTATGGCTTAAGAGATAGGATTCTTTCCCATAGTGCATTGAGTCTTCCACCTGTTTCTATGCTGAATCACCTGTGTGAATACAACCAACATGTGCTGCTGTGCTCATTTGCTGTTTATTCTTAATGGTACTCCAAACACACCTTTGTAATACACTGCAGTGCAATACATGGCAATAAAAGCACAGCATGTACTACATTTCCCTGCAAAGTAGCATGTTGGTCTGTCCATAGCCACAAAACACACGAAGGGCAAAGCACATGACAACAAAGTGGGGGAAAGCCTCTATCCCCTTTATCCACCAATTGTTGCAGTCAGTTTTTAAACATATTGCATACCTTGCACATAATAAACTCTCATTTTTCAGTTGTTATTATTAATATTATTATTAGTTGTTCCTTCAGTTTACCATTTGGTTTATATTACTGCAGCACATTGGTTCTTGAAGATGTATGTACTACGTTTGTGATCCATACTGTACTACATTCATTAGATTCACAGTAAATAGTATGAAGTGTTTATAGTGTAAACAAGGGATAAAATATCACCTGCACTGTGCTTCAAGGCAATATACAATTCACAATAGACACAACAACCCCCACTTTCCTGTATTATCCCAATTCCCACCAACTGCTAGCTATTGTTATTTACCTATTGTTGTCTCACCTAATCAAGGTTTTGAACCTTCTGTTCCCTTGTCATTTTCAATCAGTTTTCACCTCTCTTGCAGGTAAAAATATTCAAATATTGTCACTATGGTATTGAAATACAGGAAGCAAAATGTCATGCTGCATAAAGACACCAGGAAGCAAAGCCCCAGAAAATGTGTTGAGCTGTGTAATACTTGAAAGTGTCGGGGTAGTTAGTGTACCATAAGACCCTGTTCATAATAGGGGCATTGCATTGTGTTCTGCATTGCTCAATAATGAAATACCATATGACAATAAATTCCTCAGTGTGTGCAGGTGCTTAGCAAAGTGTAATTTTGGACTGCAGAGTTGGCCACTATGTGGAAAACACTTAATGATGGGAAGAGCACCAGAAACACAGATACAGTCTTTGTAAATTTAGCTGAGGGCTCAGAAATCCTATGTGTGTGGCAATTATTGGGCTATATTTACTGAACAGTTATGTGCACCCAAAACAAATACACACTGTGTACAGGTTAGGCAAAAGCCCATTGTTATTGTAGACAAAATAAGGCATCCTTTCGTATTCTGTAATGGTCCCCCAAGAGGAAATACTCATTTAACTAAACCCTCCTTTACACATACAAACATAGATTCTATTTACATGCATTTGTCTTGCCTCCCATTGCTAAGGTTACATCTGCACAATAAACACAGAGGCAAACATTTCAAACCTTAATGGTCAAACAGTAAACCAATTGTAATCAATACAAAGTCCAAAATATTACTGAAACTGTACACCCACTGTATCACATATAGATAATAATAGTGGAAACATTTGGAGAACTGTATAAACTATTGGAAAAGAAAATGGTGATGACGTTACTGGGAAATTTGACTTAGATAATGTTGTTTGATATGGATAGATTGGGAGCCCCTTTTGTGGGACAAATAATGACATAACTATGGACTTTGTAAAGCACTGTGTAATATGTCAGTGCTATATAAAAAATAATTTAATAATAAATACACTGGAAAGATGATGTTGTTTGACTGAACCTAAGGTTCAACCTCACATGATCGAATACAAATAAAATATCTGGTGTTTTCCTGTTTACCTAATTGTCTTGTAAAGACAATAATCACTGAAAACAATAACCAAAGTGTAAATATGAGGGTGAAGCATGAAATACAGCAGTAGGGATCAATATTTGTTTCTGTCATATTGTAATGAAGAAAACAGAATGGCATAAAGGGTCTGTATGCCATGTATCAGGCCTGTATCTTTTCTGTGCTTTCTATACAGATGGGTTCTATCAGAACATACAGTGACCTGAACTAAACTAAGACTTTTGAAATGTCCTTTGATCAAGTAATTTGACCCAAGTTAGGTTCTCACAAGTGCCAATTTATCTAAATTGGATTTGACCATTTATGGTGCTGTCCAGGTTTAACCGCTTCCAGATTTTGTGTCTTATTTTGATAAAATAGCAATATTTTGTCCCAGACAATGGATAATGCAGGCAAGCTGAACTTTGAATATAGGTGTGAATATAAATCCTGTGTGCCTATTTATACACATGTCAATTTTGGTTATAGATTACTCCAATAGTGACTCATGTTTCATGGCTAAACACTTTCATTAATATATGTGGATATTTTTTCAATACATAAAAACCATACTTAATGTTTTTCACTATCTAGTGTCATCTCAAAAGAATGGAAACAGCCACCATTGCATCTTTCCACGGTTCCATTTTACTTCTGAATAAAGCACATTACTGCACAATGTGGTTTTGATGGCCTCAACTTTTTATGTGCTTTCATAAAAAGTATTTCATATTCTCTTAATAAAGAGAACTAAATGCAATCCATGGGTGTATATTCCAACAAAGTAACCTCATACTTCAAACAGCATAAATCAAATATACATTTCTTTCTTTCTTCTGTTCTTTATTTCAGTATTCCCAGTTTCTTCCCTGCCTTTCTCCCCCTATTGACTGACTGTCTTACTGACTTTCTACAGAAATATTAATAATAAAATTCCGGTAAAGCTATGTTTATTTCCCACTATGAACAGGTGTATGTATTTAATGTAATAAAATGTAAAAAACAGGAACTTGTTCTGTACATGACTGGATACCAATAAAAGAAGTATAGTTTTACTGCAAAAATAATACTGGGTAAATAAACTCTTGTCCTATAGTATCCTTCTACTTCACTCTCGTCCATGTCCTAATGAGACCCTTCTATTTTATTCCTGTTGTACAGGAGACTTTAAAATGCTGATAGCAGTCAAATTCTGGCAGGTACACTACTGCATTCAGAATCACAAATGACACATCCCCTAGTATTTTTGTGTGGCCAAAAATCTTTTTGCCACTTGTCTAGGATCACTCAAACCTGAAGACTGCTCTCATCAGGAGTATAAATCCCATAATTCTCAGTGCAAACTACCGAAAGTGCATATGTGCCATAAGTCTTTCCATGGCACCAGATTAACAAAGTGTATGTGTGAAACTATTTAAGTGCCAGCTAAAAAAGAAAATGCACATGCCCTGCTGCAGACCAGGGAAGAGACAAGCAAGGGTGGCTATGGTGGTGGTCTCTGCTATGGGATCCTGCAAGGCAGTGTTGCCATCCTAAAACAGAAAGAATGACTATAATTATGATTGAGATAACATCATAGTAAAATTCAATCCATTTAGCTATGTACAAAATTTAATTCTTCTCATTACTAAAACATATTTTTTAGTAATTTAAAAGTGATCTTTTACTACCATTTCCTTCTGCACTGTGCTCTGCATGACGTATTAGTATGAGAAATGGCTGTTTGCACAGTGCTGACAACTGATATCTCCGGACAGTGTGAAGGGTGGTGCAGGGGCATGCGGAGTGTGTTGTAAGTCACACGTTTGACCACATGCCAAACTTCTGCTTTCATGATGTATTGTCCTGTTATGTCTGTCACTCAAACTGCTCAAGAGAATATTATGTTTATTACTATTCCCCTTACATTATTAGCTGGCAAAAAGTTTTATATAATGAAACTGCTCAAGAGAATATTATGTTTATTACTATTTCCCTTACATTATTAGCTGGCAAAAAGGTTTATATAATGAATTCCTTGCTTTTATGAATTCTGGTCATTATCACTAAACTGTTCACTGGTGCACTGATCATTGTGCTTCTACTGCAAAACTGTTGCAATCAGTGAACTAAGGTTCACTATAAACAAGCAAACCCACTGTTATTGTACTATTGTAATATTGTATGTAATATTCTGCCCTTCCAATAAAGGACTGTTGATAGAATAAATCACATGACATATGAAAACTGATTATCAGTTTTTTTTGATCATCCCCAGTGTAAAAATTAGTTGATTACAATCAGACAGCTATTAAATTCACTCCAGACCTGACCATGTTATCAGAAATCAGATCAGAGGTAAAAGGTAACTTGTTAGAACTTGGACTAAGAATAAGGTCCTGTCCACACCAGTGTAGTTTGCCTGGAGTTGGAAGGATTTTTAACACAATTGTGATAGAGTAGGGAAGGGTTAGAAACCGTTCAGGCTTTTATTGTTCCCACTGGAAATATTTCCATTAGCTTCCACTCATGTCACCACAACAGTAAGTGTTTAGACTCTCTCCCATAGAAACACAGACAGCAGTCAGATTTTTTTTAGTAGATTAGTAGAGAAACCCTAAGCAGTTGCCCATTTTTTTCTGGAGTTACCAGGGTGTGGTGGAGTGGTGGAGAAAAGAGGTGGTGGAGAAGCTCCCGACAAGGGACAAGGAATTAAAACCTGCTAGAGGTTATTGCAGACATTGACACTTGCTGGAGGTGATTGTTTGAATTAACACCCACTGAGCTTTATTGCTGGCATTAAAACTTTTTGGTGCATTTGCTAGCAATGACACAGAAGGTTATTGCTGGTACTGAAACTTAATAAGGTTTATTGTAGGCACTGATGCTTACTGGGTGTTATTGCAGGCACTGACATTTACCAAAGAATATTGCTGGCATTGACATTTACTGGGAGCTAGTGCTACCACTGAAACTAGTTAGGGGTTAATGTGGATACTGACACTTACTGTGTGTTATTGCTGTTGCTAATACTTTCTGTGCATATATCTGGCACTGGCACTTACTGGGGTCAATCCTGGGGTCATTGCTGACACTAAAAGTTACTTGGAGTTAACTTCAACACTTCGTGGGGGTTGTTGATAGTTATTACTGCTGGCTCTTACAATTGACCCGATATCTTCACTAGGTTTCTGGGAGGACATGCTACCTGCACTTGCTACGTGGGGGACATTATATTTGCACTTGTTATATGGGACACGTGATTATTTTACTTTTTCATCCATAGTCTAAACCCTAAAGAGTCTTACAAATAATGAACCAGCTTTTTGTTTTAAAGTTTGGGGACACCTGATCTAAGATATCATAAATTGCCTAAGATTTTTAGTCCTTGCTTGTGATAATTTAGAACTAGGTAACAAAATAGGGGTAATAAATTAGGGGTGCATTGTTCCAACATGCTAAATTAAGCACGCAGGTATATACAAAACAATTGTGGATTTGAGATCAGAGAAGAGCAAGTTGATCAGATTTGTAAATAAAAGATTTATTTGTCTATGAGAAGGTTGGAGAAGTAATGATAAGTTTTTTGAGCAGGCTGGAGGGGACTATTGAAAAAAAATACTTGGGGTGGGAGAGCTGTAGTGTGAATCTGGGCCATCAGCAGTTGGTGTGGCCTGAACACCATCTCCCACATTCCAGCAGTGTCTGGTTGGCTCTGTGGAGGTTCGCGCCTTTCTCACGACCTCAAGTCCCTAAGTCCAGCTGCGAGCTATTCATTTCCTGCCAGCAATGCAGCACAGTCTGCAAGTTCTGAGATGTCTTCCATTGACCTTATGTAGGGGGTCCTGGCTGCACACAGCTCTGATAATGCTGCCCATAGATGTTTATTATAACTTCTCACTATCACACGTCTAAGCATAACCCCAGCAGCCTGCTTTACCAGTCTCATTCATGACATTAGACTAACCATTCAGACACATTGCTCTGGTTGTAAGATAAACATCCTGTTTGGATATATCATGTTTTTTTTACATACAGAAATGTTCTAATCTATGTTATGTATGCTGAATAAAAATAGTAAAGTGGGACCCAAACATCAAAAGTAGATGATCCTTTTTTTCTTACTAATATTAAACTCTTCTTGTAATTGTATAGAGCACAACTATGTCCTAGAAAGACCCTTAAGGTCCCTTCAGAGATTTGCAGTGTGTTATTGCTGATACAGGGTGTTGATGTGTGTTGTGTTAAGGTGGCTAATAAATTTTAAATTGTTCAACAATAGTCCTCAGCACACCTACATTGTCCTGGACCCAAAACTTACATCACCAACCCTTTTGATTCCCCTTGCAGCTAACATGCCCACTACATTAAGCTGGAACCTCAACTTCTAAACTTCATTATTATTATTATTATTATTATTATTATTATTATTAATAATAATAAACAGGATTTATATAGCGCCAACATATTACGCAGTACTGTACATTAAATAGGGATGACAACTTCATGACATCTCCTTCAACCCCTGCTAAATATGTTCCCTCTTCCTCAGGTGATGTAATTTGACATAGCACTTGCTAAAGGTAATGAAGATAGAGAATGTATTTGGATGTGGATTTGTAAGCTTTGCTTTACATTGTCCCATACAGAAATGGAGAATGGTTATCCAAAAAAAGACAAACAAATTTGCCTTCAGTAAAACATTAGATAGGTGAGATAAAACACATGTATGAGAATAGTTTTTATGTTCTTTTGAGGACAGAGAATCTAAAATATCGAATACATAGATGCTATGCATAAGGTTAGCATAAAATAAGTCGAATATAGTAGTTGGAAGAAGATTATAGGAAGGCCCTGGCTCTGAGTGGTACTGTTGATTCACACTGGAAGAGAAAGACACCCTTTAACATACATTTATGATATAAGAGAAGAGGTGTAGAAGGGGGGAAAGGGAGAAGAAACACATCTGAGATTTCGGATTTTTTTTCTTGTTTATTGGTTTTCACTTTTTTGTCTGTATAGTGGGTTTTAGAATGTGTTTTGTATTTATGCAAAAATTCATGTATAAAAAAAAAAATAGAAAGGTTTATAAAAGAGATGGGCAGCAATCAGGGTTAAAGTTTCTGGGTCTTTGAAACACTTGTTTCATGGGTCTACCTAGTACCACTGGAATTTTTGCTAAAATTTTTTTACAATCTTTTTACAGAGGTGATAAACGATAAACCATCTGTCAGCTTTTTAATGCTGCCTGTGTCTCAACAGGGGAGATTTAACCTCGCTTCTTCCCCAGAAAACGAATTTTGTAAAGCCGGACATATAAAAGATACAGATGAATGCAGCAAGATACAGATGAATGCAGCTCTGAATACATCATTATAAATGTGTTGTTTTGGAAAATGCAAGCAGCATAAGTACTGTAATCTGACTGGATGTCAGTCTGAAAAAACTAGAGATCAGACTGGGGTAGGTATGCTGTTTCTCTTTTCACTATCCAGTCACATTGTGTGAAAATGTAATTACAGAAGACAAGCGGCTGTACAACTGGCCTTACCAGAACATTGTGTTTGATGCATAGACCTCCACGCTTTTGCCTTGTAGTAACCCTGATCAGAAGCTTCTGGTAGATCGCAGGAGTCAACAGCGAGTGGTCTGACATCTGGAAACAATTAGCAGGAAGCTTGCACTTTGGTCTGTAACTGTGGGAAAAATTAATTGACTTTAATGACAGGCCTCACTCGTTGCACTAGTGTGGATATTAAGTTGCAGTGGTTACACATAGAAGAATACTCTGAGGGTTTGGATTATGTGAATACCTATAAACCACGTGTCATGACTGCTACATAATGGCAGTTTGTTTTATAATGAAGATAAAAATGCATATTAGGACAGACTTTGCAGTCTATTTAATCAGCGTTTAGTGAAAAGTGACAAAGGGCATGATTACTAAAGGAGTAATTCCACCACATGTTGTAATTCATTTGTGTTACCAAATGAAGGTAAGGAAACAAGATCTTCTTCAGCTTGTGAACACAGTATAAGCTTATCATGTATAATGCAATACCTAAACCATAGAGGATGGAGAAAGGGCCGATTTATAGACCTGATATTGGTCACTCATCATGCATAAAGCATTACCTTAATTGTAGGGGCTGGAGAATGGGCAGACATATAGACCAATATCAGTGTCTATACATCTGCCCGTTCTCCAACCTCTACCTAACACAGAAAAAGCATATCAAACAATTTATATTCAGCCCATGAGATAGGCTAGGGAGGATTATCATGGAGATCACATAAGGTTTTTTAAACACTCTCCTATCTGATGGTGTACCATGGGCATTAGAAAATGGGCAGATTGTCACAAAATATTTATAGTTTGTAGGCTCTTCTGGGCAGGGTGCTCTGTCTGTATCTGTCTGTCATTTGCAACCCCTATTTAATGTGCAGCGCTGTGTAATATGTTGGCGTTATATAAATCCTGTTTATTATTATTATTAATAATAATATTAATAGTAATAATAATAATAATAATAATAATAAATAGTCACTTTTATGGTCCTGTGCATACAGTAATTTAATGGTAACTTTTAACACAACCTTGTACTGTTTAAGTCATTAAATGCAAAATAGTTGAAGTGATACATTTTAATGACTAAAGATTTCAGTACCTGTTTTATCCTCTTTTCATAGAATTGTACAAAACCTGAGGATAAGATCTAAGGAGTTTCAAAAACTTGCATCATTTTACAAAAAATAACCAGCAAAGGTACCACTTGAACTCCACACTTTCTGCATTCATTTATCTTGGAAATTATGCATTATGTATTTATGTTTTTTTTACTTGATGTATAGGATCTTCATAAAAGTTTAAACATACTGAAAATTTGTACTTATTGTCTTGCCTGGAAAAAAAATATGTGCAGTTTAGGTTTTGCACTCCCTTTCATTTATTAGTATGGTATTAGTTATAAATTTACCTCTGAAGTTCTTATAACCTTTGGCCAATGAAAAGTAGCATTTGAGAGGTTGAGGCTTAGGTGGGCCGTGGGTCATATTCAGTAAGGGTAGTGTGTGTTAGACAATAAATAAATAAAAATATGAGAGTTGTAACTAAAAGGCAATCAATTTCTTTACCATGTGTAGGGCTAGTGCTTGAAAGAAGGTCCTCGCAAAATCCCAGGAGACCAGATAATGAATGAGAGCACAACAGAAAAAAAAGAAAAACCTGTACAAAAAAAATCAATGAGAATGTTTCTAGTAAGCTTTACTAATGATCTTCACAAAAAAGAAGAGGTTGTGAACTCAATACAAGGCTACTATGTGAAGACACTCTGTTTGATAATAGAAAACAATTAGGAGTTTTTTCTGCAGCATGTACAAGCATCTTCTTGTTTAAAGTGCTGTTTCAGACACATTTTGTCTCTTTCTCCATCCTATTTACTAACTTATGGGAAATATACAATTTTAATTATATATATATATATATATAGCTATATATAGATATATATATAAATTCCACACAATACAGATATTTTAGGTAAAAGTTGACTGATGTGCCTGTACTTTATTTTTTAGGTACTTTATTATTTTTTATTTATGTACTTTATTATTTTTTTGTATATAGGAAGCTTAAACCTACCGCTAGTGTAATTAACACATAGCTGAAGTATTGTATTTTCAGCCATGTGATTGCAAATGCCATTTTGTATTATTTTCTTTAAAAAATCATTATTATGGTGTGTTACCTTTATAAATGAAGGCTATTGCATGTTACAGATAGATACTGTAGTTTTGTTTATTATGATAACAAACTCAGTCACACTGGCGAATTAGAGAAATCTACTAAGGGCAAAATATCTGTAGGTTCAGCAAGCTATACAGGTAAAATAAACAGGATTTTCAGTACTTTTCGATAGCACTGCCAAACCATGTGTAGTGTGCATGCCATCACGGGGAAAGCTGTTAGCATACATACTTTCATCACATGCCGAGGTGGTCTCAACACAAAAGACAAACACACACAGCCTTGGGGCTGCCCATGTCTCGGAGGTTTGAAAAGTCTGGTCTTGTCTTATATTTTCTCCTCTGTGGCTTTTACTTGCCAAACACCTGGAAAAGAATCAGACACCTGGCTGCTCCAGACAGAATCCAACAAGCCTTCATGGTGGGATTTAACAAGGAATTCCCTGCAGATCCCATGACTGTTGGATACTGTTCCTTTTTGTTCAGGCTTGTTACCAATTTCCAAAGGATCTGAAATCTGAGAAGTGAGTTATGGCGCAGTAAGGGTCAGTTACTGGAGGAATTATATTTTCCTTCCTATACTCATTACCAGCATCTAGTAAGGTTTAGGCAAAATTCATATTTTTTTCTTTACACAAACTGGTTGTTGAAAATGACTTTAGTGAACAATCCATACCTTTTATTGTAATTTCTGCAATACAAGTAATGAACTGGTCTGCCCTAACAAGGTATATTTTAATAGACAAAGGATTCTGATGACTTCAGCACTGTATTTTCTAATGTCCAGTGCATGTCAATTGCAGAGTAACATTTCACTTAGAACTCAAGATTTTAGACTTGAAATGTTGGAAAACTAAACTTTGCCTTTGTAACTTTGAGTGCATCAGAATCAAGAACAGATCATAGGAATGTAATAAAGAAAATCTGCCCATCTGACATACTATTTTACATATGTATATTTTATACATTTTTCTTTCTCTCAGGAATTTAGATTTAAATCAAACAAGAGCAATGTTGGTGTAATACTAAATTAGGCAAGGATTGTGTTCGGACACTAAAAAAATTGTGTTTTCTCATGTGTTCCTTTCTTCATCTATCATTAACAATTAATTTTAGTGTGATCTGTTTTACACATTCACAATCATCACAGAGACACTTTCATGAAACAACAGAGCGATGTATGACAAGGCAAAACAACAACAACGCAAACCAGTTATCTTCAAATTAATGCAATATTCAGTTTTATTATTACAAAAAGAACTTCCACAATAGGAAGAAATGAGTAAGAGCACATTTGTACGTCTTTGGCATCATAACAATTTCGTATACAAACGAAATATAAGTTACAATCTTATACAATTATATTCAATATGAATTTCTACAATTTTAAAAATAATAGTGCATTTTCGCTACAAAATGAGGACTACATCTTTGTAACTATTCGTCTTTCTAAATGAAAGTTGTCCAGTATGGTCCCTAGTGCAGTCCAGTTACCAGGGTCTCCATACAGAATCTGAAGTGATTGATGGCATGATAGAGGGTGATACGGCAGCTGGCACTCCACTGGTGTTGGTGTAGAGAGGGATAACAGGTCCGCTGTGTGGGAAGGCTGGATTGGTGATCAGGAAGGCAAACTGTCCATCTGAGGCTGGCACTAGCTGAAAGCCACCATAGACTTTGGCAGCTTCAACTGGTGGGTGCCTGGATACTAGTGACTGCCCTTTCCTTGGCTCCGGCTTTATATAGCACCGACAGCACGCGAATGGCTAGTGTGAAACTTCCAAACTTAATTGGCTGCAAGGCGGGACAAAGGGGGCCAATGATATGTCCTGGAGGGAAAGAGGGGTGGAGCTAGGCTGTAACCTATAAATGATGGTTAACTCTTTATGCCCCCATTGGCAGCCTTGTACAGTCTCAGCCTGTATCAGCCCCAGTATAATGCTATGGATCTCTATACAAGAATACTATCAGGTCTGCTCAGTTATAGGGGACTCCATCCAATATTATTATTATAAATATTATTATCATTATTAATAAATAGGATTCATATAGCGCCAACATATTACGCCGCGCTGTACATTAAATAGGGGTTGCAAATGACAGACGAATACAGACAGTGACACGGGGAGAGGACCCTGCCCCAAAGAGTTTACAATCTAGTAGGTGGGGGATGTTACACACAATAGGATGGGAGATATGTAGTGGTCGGAAGTAGTCATGCCCTACTATATATATATATATATATATATAGGTAACAAGGCATAATACTTTATTAGCATATATTTGAATCATATCTGTCCCTATATATAAAATAAATCTCTATAATACAAATCTTATGATAGGAATATGCCAGCTTGCAAAGTCCCTATAAACGGTCTAGTGCAGATTGAACTGTATATATTTATGTATGCTGTATATGTATATATGTTATGTTACCATTATTATCTGCATCGGTAGAAGTGGATGAGCACAGCATATTACCTGGCTGTGATTGTCATTAAGGCTACGTACACACGTGCAATAATTATCGTTGGAAACGAACGACTAACGACTAATTGACAATCGTTAACAAAAAAAAGTTCACAATGACACCAATAAACGAGGAAGGATGCTGGAAACGAACGACCGTCTCGGCAGATCTGACTGGGGGACGATCGTTTGCTATTGTGTGTACGGTCATTCATTAATTGTGGATTGTTCTGTGATACTTTCTCCTGTACATGTCACTTCCTGCATAGTTCAAGCAATCGTATCTAGTGTGTGTACATTATTGGTGGATTATATTTGAATGATCGTATCATTACAGCATGTACAGAATTGTGCACTATGCAATCGTTTAAAATAATTGTGCATAATCGTTGATCAGTCATTAATAATTAATTAATCGTTCCTTTAATAACGATAATTACTGCACGTGTGTACATAGCCTAATACATTTCTAGCATGGGCAGATAACTTGGAATAAGTAGTCTGATATGGATGTGATGTACGGCCACGGTGTCTTTAAGCCTGGCTGCAGGCAGGGAGGGCGGCCAGGGCTGGAGCACGTGCCAGGATGTTTTATTGCTGCTGTGGCTGGGCGGCTGGATGTGTGTGGGGAGGGGGGGGGAGATGGTTTAGATTATGCCGGGAGAAGGCAAATAGCAGCTGCTGCCCTGAAACCTGGGAAAACCACTCCCCCCGCTAGATGGATGAGTCTCACTGAAGACTGAACAATACCCGTGTATGGTCTGTGGGTGGCGCACGTGAGCTGCGCACAATGTGGTTTGCATTGCCCTTAGTTTGTGCTTAATGATATAAGGTGCATGGAATGGTGAGACCAACCAGAGACTGTGATATCATGTCCAGGTCTATACCAATGTTTCCCCACTACTTTATTATATGGGAACCCGTTAAATAACTTTCACATATTAGGGAACCCCCAATATAATTACTATAACCACAGCTCACAGTACATTAGTGTAGTGGTCAGTAGGAAGAAAGTCACCCTTATAGCTAGCCAAAAAAACAAAAACATTGTAATCATCGAAACACAAGAGATATAAATTGCTTAAGGAACCTCTAGTATCTTCTGGTGGAAGCCCAGTTGATAAACACAGTTCTATACATTTACAGTGACATGTCATATTATAAAGAGTAGAAGGTAAAAATCTAATAAATTCAACAATGAAGAACCTAAAAGCCAGTCGATCAGTCATAAAGAACAGTCTGACTGATTTACTCATTTTGATTACTACCAAGGACACACAAAGTATTCTGTGTCTCATGTCTCTGTAATTCCAATGGTGCCAAAAGGGATTGCAGCTGGGATTCTGTGGATCAGTGCTCCAGCCACCAGCAGTGGATTAGTAATAGATACACACAGAGTGACATCAAACACAATGTGCTGACATTAAATGGGATTGGTAGGTTCTATAAAATTTTGCAAATAAGAGATCACAACTGATTTTGATGTAAAATACATTCTTCTGGTCGCACTGTCTGGTCCCCTCTCTATAATGAGCAACACTTATGGAATCAAACAATTATGGAATCAAACAGCAAGTCTAAAACCACAAGAGATACATTGGTATCACCTGATGGGATGAGGTGGTGATCAGTGAAGGGCCCTCACCTGGCATTGTCAGCCCCTGTGTGTGAACAATGAAAGTGTTATCACACAACAAGTACTTAGTAATATACAAGCCACTAATGGGAGGGAGGGGACTTCAATGCACCACTAATCACTGAAGTCTATAGCCCAGCCCAGCAAACTAGATGAAGTGTCAGATTCCTGAGCATTTCTTAGCTTGAATAATACAGATAAGGGATGAATACTAAGGAAAACAGCAAAGAAATAAATGTGTAAGTGTTACCAACACTGAATTTATTATGGTTCAGGCTCAGAGCTTTTATCCCAATCCTGCCAATTCACTGACCTAGTGCAAGTGTGGAGGATGGGAGGTTATATCAGCAGACTAAACTCAATAGATGATATGCCAGAACGATCAAACATTAATATTAAACAACATACAGATAAACAAAATAAAACTGTCTGTAAAAAAGGCAGATATTCTTACATGATGATAGATTTTGCTTTTGGTATGTACATGTGACCCCCACTACTGGGAGAGGAAATAAGGGGACTCTGCAAACACACTGCATTTATAATAACTATGTACTGTACAGGTATGTAAATAGGTAAAAATTCATGGAGTCAATGTTTAAAGGTACGTTTGGTTTGCATAAAACTATGGAACCTACACTAAAAGAAATGCTAAAGCTGCCAAGTCCATCTGGTAGAAGGCTGAGCATTTTAGATGCTAATCTGGAACAAATATGCCAATAAGAAGAGTGACAGTGAAGTCAGAAGTGATCTGCACACTTGTTCTGAGTTAGTGACATAGATCAGACTAAAACCCCTAGACCAGCATCATAGCGGAAGAACCAAATAGGTCAGCAATAGCAGCTTTCATACATCCTCACTATAAAGTTTTTTTTTGTTAATATATTGTGATGGCTTTTTATAGCAAACATTTGCAATATATTATAATATAATCTTATCATGTTTAATTACTAATAGCTTTGTTTTATCATAAAAAGTAATTTAATAATTATGTATTAAAATAACTTACCTCACTGTTGTATGACAGCAAACTGAGAATACATGGAGGATAGCTGGACTTATAAATTGGAAATTGGCTGATTGTGAGGGGGTACACAAGGGGTGTCTGTGTTATAGGTGAAAGTTGAGTACTCTTCCAATGTGATTTTGAATTGTATAAGGAACATATTGTATATTATCTATACAAATTATGTTCCTTTTGGAAATAATAGAAACCCAATGTTGCAAGGAAAAAAATGTTAGCTACTTGCCAGTCGACTAGATATAAATCAAAACTTGTTACAGATAATTTCTATAGATGTATTTATTAATATTTAGAAAATCTGCATTTGGATATCTACAATTAAGAACATCTGCATGAAGTGCAAACATTTATCTCCTGGGGACAGAATTGCCTTTGAGTTGGTTATGAAAGCTACAAATGTTTAAAGAGGATTTACTTGATGGGATTGCCTAAACCAAATATACTAGAAGTATGAATACAAACCTAAAGATATTGTGAAATCACAGCCTAAGCACTTGTGGATGATATTCTGAAGATGCTAGTGTAAAGTACACTGAGTTTTATCACATAGGTAGTTTTAGCACAGATCACACAAAAACACAGCCTTGGGGCTGTCCATGTCTCAAAGGTTTGTAATGCCGGCGCTTGTTTTATTTTTCTCCTATGTGGCCTTAACTTCCTAAGCAACAGGAACAAAGTCAGACACTTAGCTGCTCCAGATAAAATCCAATAAGGCTTCATGGTGAGAGCAGACAAGGAATTCCCTGTAAACCCCAGGAGTGTTGGAGACTGTTCATTTTCTATGAGGTGTATTACCAATTCCCAAAGGTTCAGATATAGAAGAAAGAAGATTTATCACTTTAGTATGATTTACTAAAAAAATGTAAGCGATTTTCCCTTTTTTAAACAAATAAATACATTTAATCTGTTATATGTCAATCATCCAATTGAATACAGGGAATTTTTCAGTTTTTTTATTCCTGTGCACATAATTAGATGTTAGCAATGACACTTTACTAGGACTTTCTGAAGTTGGAATCCTGGCTGGTCTGACTTCTCTCAGGATATAAAAAAGATATAGGATCCAAGCTAGCTGTGCAGCCTGCTTCTGTTATATTTCCATTTTTAACTTTGTCTTTGAAATTTTTTTTGTACATTGGAAATGCTAATTAGCAAAACTTAAGGGTGAGAATAACCACCTGGTACAAACAGTATCATGGTCCTATACTGTTCTTCCAGGCTCCCCATATGATCTATAGAAATACACATTTAAAACAAGAGCACAGTCAGTGTAATACTGAATTAGTGCCGCTGTGCTTGCCAAAGATTGCCTTTCGAGATGATAGAATAGCATTCTGGTGTTTCCCTTTTCACTCATCATTAATAGTTCATTTTAGCATTATCTCCATTTTACATTCTCACAAGCATCACACATTAACAAAACAACAGGTCAATGTATGGCAGAGAATTATCCAAGACAAGCCAGATATCTTCAAAATAATACAATATTCCGTTTTATTAATACAAATAGAACTTCCACAATAGGAAGAAAGGAGTAAGAGCACATTTGTACATCTTTGGCATCATAACAATTTCGTACCCAAACGAAATATAAGTTACAATCTTATTATACAATTATATTCAATATGAACATCTCCTATTTACAAAATAATAGTGCATTCTCACTACAAAATGAGGGCTTTCTATTTGCAGCTAATTGTCTTTCTAAATGAAAGTTGTCCAGTATGGTCCCTAGTGCAGTCCAGTTACCAGGGTCTCCACACAGAGTCTGAAGTGATTGATGGCATGATAGAGGGTGATACGGCAGCTGGCACTCCATTGCCCACACTGGTGTTGGTGTAGAGAGGGATAACAGGTCCGCTGTGTGGGAAGGCTGGATTGGTGATCAGGAAGGCAAACTGTCCATCTGAGGCTGGCACTAGCTGAAAGCCACCATAGACTTTGGCAGCTTCAACTGGCGGGCCACCCTTCTTGCAGGGAACCCCACCCATGGGAGTGGGACTGCCCTGCGGGATGCCTGCAGACAGCTGCACCAGTGGCTGGCCAAACGCAGGGTGAGGGGTGCCAGCACCAGCTGGAATCTGAGGCTGGGCAGGGAAATTCATGGCATTGATTTGATTCATGCAGTTGGCCAGATGTCCCAGGAGACGGGTCCGGACATCAGTTTTGACTCCTTCACAAGTAGAAAGGAATCGGGTGACTTCGTTCATGCACTCACTGAATCCAGCTCTGTATTTGCCCAAAACAGTGGGGTCTGTGCTGATAGCAGCTGCAAGCAAAAAAAAAGACACACGGTTACATCACTGAAGACCGGACAGAGAAGATTAATGGACTAATGCTGTAGCAGCCAATATCAGCCTTTTGGTAAATGTATAAGTTGGGTGCATTAATGTATAGACTATATGTGAATCAAATCAGTTTTTAGCATCCTGCGGATCCAAACTGGCGGATGATCCCCCCTTCACCCCCTCCCCAGCAGTAACATAAGCTCCACATAGAAACTATAAATAAGCCCAGACCGTGGGAAAGGCAGTGAGAGCCAGCCCAGTAGAATGTATCTGAATGCCATTCAAACCGCAGGCGGAAGTCTGGAAGAGATCAGCCAGAAAGGGAAGGAGGGGGGAGAACTCACCAGTCATCTGAACTCTCTGCAAGTTCCGGAGGTGCTTCACTGTCATCTCCAAAATATCAGCCTTCTCCAGCTTGGAGTGCCTTGAGCTCTGCAAAGCAAATCCAACATTTAATGTTCTGATCAACAGGTCACAATGTCAGCAAGTGTCACAGAATGCACTAGATGCATGGACTATATCTAAGCAATATGCATTATAGAACATGTACATATATTGGGTAACATTGTAAATCTGATTTTAGGAAGAAGGAAATGTGTATATGTGATAATAATTACCATTAGTGTAAATGTGATGATAATAATCATGTCATTCTGATAAAGATATATGGCAGTGTATAATAGAGAAACATGAATGCCCACTTACATCTTTTTTCAAGGCATCCAGGATGAGGGTCTTCAGCTGGCTCAGGCTCTCATTAATTCTTGCTCTCCTCCTTTTCTCCATGATAGGTTTGGATGACTGTAATAGAAGAAGCTCGGTCAGTGTCATGCTGGCTACATAAGTATAAAATGCTCCATTCTATGTGCACTCTCCAGGCACACTATTTACCTTTCTGTGCTCAGAGGCAGTTTTGGGTTTATCCGGGGTACTTGTCATGCTGGCCGGGGTGGCAGCCACAGGAGAAGAGGAATTTTTCTCCATCATGTCAGCTGGCATCTTCCGGGGTCACACAATGTATTCCCCAAATGTCTGAAATATTCCGCTATGTGTGAGAGAAGGAATCCAGGAATAGAGCAGCGTGCAGGCTGTGTCCTGTATGGAGAGACTTGTACAGCTCCTGCACTGCCTGGCTGGGTGCCTGGATACTAGTGACTGCCCTTTCCTTGGCTCCGGCTTTATATAGCACCGACAGCACGCGAATGGCTAGTGTGAAACTTCCAAACTTACTTTCCCACAGTAACTTTCAGCCAATGACAGACAAGCACACGCGTGGGCTGCAACACGCCATTGGCTGTCAGGCGTGTACACGGGAGGCCAATGATAAGCCCTGGAGGAGGTGAAGGGCGGGGTCTGATAGCGACATGTCAATCAATTTAACTCTTTGTGAACCTAATGTTGGTTTTCTTATCACTTCTTATCCTTCAGCAAGTGAAATAAAAATGCTGTTTTATGTATGAGAAAAAATTTTTAAAATATGATTTAATATCACAGCATCATTAAATGGTAAATTATTATATTATAATTGGTAAATTATAGTTTAATGGCTGGGACCAAGATGAGAATTTTTAACTTTAAATCATGTCATTGTAATCTGATAAACTGTTCAGCATTGTACAGATCCTAGTTATGTCACACATGGACAGATATTGGAGCTTGCTAGGTGTGGATGCTTTTTATCACAAAGTTAATGGATACAAAGGACTGAGATAAAAGTCTGATGGAAACTGTTGTTACATTGTTATTATATTCCTCATGGCATGTATAATCCCAAGGTGAACCGATACCTGGACAGAAGTGCTGCACTCCATACAGATGATCAATAGGGAATGTTGCAGGTCCAATTAATAATATTATTATTAGACAGGATTTATATAGCGCCAACATATACGCAGCGCTGTACAATAAATAGGGGTTGCAGATGACAGTCAGATACAGTGACACAGGGGTAGGAGAGGACCCTGGCCAGAAGAGCTTACAACCTACTAGGTGGGGTAATTAAAATAAATGTACAGAGATATACACAGATGAATACACACCGGGCTGGTGATTGGTGTGCAGGACACGGCCGCGGTGTCTTTAAGCCTGGCTGCAGGCAGGGAGGGCGGCCAGGGCTGGAGCACGTGCCAGGATGTTTTATTGCCGCTGTGGCTGGGCGGCTGGATGTGTGTGGGGAGGGGGGGAGATGGTTTAGATTATGCCGGGAGAAGGCAAATAGCAGCTGCTGCCCTGAAGCCTGGGAAAACCACTCCCCCGCTAGATAGATTAGTCTCACTGGAGAGTGGTATCTGAGGCGTCTATAGGTGGCGCTGCAGAGCTGCTCAGAGTCACAGTATAGTAGAGAATAGCGGGCGATGGGTTCGCTCTTGTTCACCTGTGGCATGTCTGTGTGTGTACAATAACATGGCCAGGGTGCATGGGATAAGAATAGTGCATCCTCATCAGATCCTACACCTGACACTCATACACAGAATACTGAAAGCTGTACAGTGCAGTCTGGCACAGCAGCTGCTAACATCCCTGAACATGGCTGTGTGCAGACTGGCAGCGAGGTTGCTAGTAGTTACCCCTCTCCCACACCAGTTACCCACTGCCTCAGGGTTACATGTGCCATCTATCTGCAGCAGCAGCCCCATAAAGAATGAATGGGGGTTCAGTACCGCTCCCTGCTGCGCAGCTGGAAAATCCACAAATGCCAGTTATTTAGGGAACCAGTGCTGCATTGCCAGTGACCAAGCAGTTTATAAAGTGCCAGACACCATCGCTGTGCAAGATCTCTAAACTCCTGCTGCAGGCCTGAACCTGACCTTAAAGGGGAAGTAAACTAAGAATAACAAAAATCACACTTACCTTTATTCCCACAGATCCCTTGATGGCACTGGTTCTTCCCACGTCCTTCTCGTCCCGAAGCGCCGGGTGCCACCATCTTCCACTTTCTTCTTCAGTCTTCTTGCTACATCACCCGATCTCACACTGCGCAGGTACCAGATTGAGTGACGTAACCCAAAATCAGGCATGCACATAAGGGGCAGCCAGAGCCTACTGGGATGCATGACCATTAAGTCTTGATCGCCGCGGCTACCCTTCAATGTAAAGTAAAAATGTTGAGTTTAGGTACGCTTTAAGGCATGGCATGTCTCACCCCTGTGGGGTCACCGGTCCCAGCAGCACTGACACATCCTCTGTAGTGCTCAAGCCAGCAGTGCTGTGGATTAGGTGGCCTTGAGGGGATGCTACATGTAGGATATGTTCATGGCAGCTCAATAGAGAAAAGGGATGGCAGTGAGTGTTTCAGTACTGATGCCCTGGGTGAGAGGTAAATAGTGTCTGACAGGGGGCAGTTATTTGGGATCAGTGAATAATGGCTACATCTAGGGCTGTGTATAACACTGACATATAGGAGATCACTGGCAGAAAGCACAGATAATCTGCAGGTGACACTGCCATGCCCCCCGGCTCTATGATGAGGAATATGAATGGAACCAGTACAGATAAGTGTTGTCATTTGATGGGATGAAGTGATAATAGGTGAAGAGCCCCTCACCTGCCATTGTCAGCCCCTGTGTGTGAACAATGAATGTGTTATCACACGACAAGTACTTGTGACACCACCAATATACATCCACTAATAGGGGAGGGGACTTCAATGATCACTCACTAATTACGAGTATCACTTAGCTGCATTCCACATTCAGCATATAAGTGCTAAAACTAAACAACAAAGAGAACCTGTCAGATGGAAGAGCTTCCACTGCTGAAGGTGCAGACCCGCAGCCGTCACCCCAATCCTGCCAGGTCAGTGACCTAGATCATAGGTGTGGGATGGGGGTGCAGACACCAGGTCAGTGACTCATTGGTAATATTGGATGATATTTGGCTAATTCATGGATTAGTCATCGTTTCTGCCTATTAGAGCTCTGTATCCAGAAGTGAAGATGTAATATCATTACCATACCAGGGATGGGCACAATCAGCCCGGCATTGCCAGAACCACATGCTTAGCCTCTCCTTGGCAGTGTGTGTGTGTTGGAGCAGCCCAGCCCCCAGAAACCCAGCATAAAGTTCCTCAGAACCACAAATGCCTGTAAAAGGGGGTTGAATTGCTACCAATTGTTCCTTTGGTAATCCTCAGTGGTACCACTTGTGTGATCCAGGTAAGATTCACCACACAACTCATGGCGGTGCAATGCCCCAGGATTTGTGGTGCGCTTAGCAGCTCTAATAGATAGCATGCTACCCGTGTGTGGTAATATAGAGGTACATGTGACCCGTATGGGGTGATTTAGATGTACATGTGACCCGTGTGGGGTAATATAGAGGTACATGTGACCCATGTGGGGTAATATAGAGGTACATGTGACCCATGTGGGGTAATATAGTGGTACATGTGACCCGTGTGGGGTAATATAGTGATACATGTGACCCGTGTGGGGTAATATAGTGGTACATGTGACCGGTACATGTGACCCGTGTGGGGTAATATAGTGGTACATGTGACCCGTGTGGGGGGTAATATAGTGGTACATGTGACCCATGTGGGGTAATATAGAAGTACATGGGACCCGTGTGGGGTAATATAGAGGTACATGTGACCCGTGTGGGGTAATAAAGTGGTACATGTGACCCGTGTGGGGTAATATAGAGGTACATGGGACCCGTGTGGGGTAATATAGAAGTACATGGGACCCGTGTGGGGTAATATAGAGGTACATGTGACCCGTGTGGGGTAATAAAGTGGTACATGTGACCCTTGTGGGGTAATATAGAGGTGTAAGGAGCCCTCACTGTGCAGCCAGTTGCAGCTATGACCCATGGAAGGTGTATGAGTAGCATTGTACAAGGAGGTATTTATTCTATATCATGTGCTCATTGTGCACTGCAGTGTGTGGCAGACATGAAGGACCATGGAAGAAGGTGTCACTATGACACGGTTGTGGTATGAGCACGGCTCCCGGGCACTGTGTAGCAGACATGCCTACAGGCGGTCACAGTCACGAGTCACAGTCGTACCGCTCGTTGCGGTAAAGCTGCCTCAGGCCAGCACTTCCTGCTCAGCAGCGCTCTGGCGGACACGTGGCGGCCTCACAGCTGGGGGCGGCCCCCCCGCGGCGCTCCTCATGCCTCAGCACGTCCCGGTGTCAGCGGCAAGCCGGCCGGATAAAGGCGCCTCCCCTCCCCCCCACCGCGCGCCAGAGTGCGCCCTGCCTGGCTGTGAGGAGGCTGCGTTCAGCTCCCTCCAGTCACCAGCACAGCAAGAGGACCTGTCACTGCCACCACATACTGAACAATGTCTGTACATTCATTTCAGAAAAAGCTATGGCTGCTTCAGAAGGTGACACATTCCCTCTCACCAGAAGAAACAATTTAGCTTTTATTCACAACCCCCCAAAGTGCAGGGAAGGGGTCACTCTATGCTGTGCTGCAATACATGGCTGCTGGAGCTGTGGTGTGGTGTGGTGTGGTGTGTTATTCACATATTTAGCATCAACAAAGGAGTTGTTGCAGGTTTTTCCTTGCTAGGCTTGCCATCACGCCTTGAAGACTAGTTGTATACCTCCATGTGAGCGTCTCCATTTTCTACAGCTTTCAGCCACCTTCCGACACAAGCCTCTCCGTCATTTTGCAGCATCTTTTCCCCGACCTCACTGCAGGCCGTGCGGATTCTTTCCTCGTGATGTGGCAGGATACCGGGCTTGGTTGCATACACCCTGCTTTTCAAATAGCCCCACAAAAAAAGTCACAAGGTGTAGGGATGTTGGAGCAAAGTGACGGCCATAAAGCTCAAACTTGCGCTGAACTGCAGTCGAGAACTGAAAAACTTCTTGCCAGACGGCAATTTTGCAACGCTGCTCCAATGTCAATTGGCGAGCCCATTGTTAAGGGAATGATACGCTTACAAAAACTTCAAGGCCTAAGTTGTCATAGGCTGAAAGCCTTATGTCTCTCTGAATGATACCTGGAATGAATGAGAATAAAGGAAATGTGCGGTGACTTTTAGGACACACTATACAATATGTGATCACTGAAACTCAGGGACATTACTAGCAACACATCCTAGGGAGAATGCTGCTCTCATCTGTGTTACTTTTAGCTGTGAAAGTCTACAAAGGTGATCACTTATTATTTGTGAACGATACGGATTAAAATTAACTAAGAGTGACCTCAGATGGCCCTGTGCCAGTGGGAAGAATGGCGTCCTCCTGTGCCAGTGGGAAAAATTGCGTCCTCTTATGTGAGTGGGAAGAATGGCGTCCTCTTGTGTCAGTGGGTACACTGAGGAATGATACCCTCACATGGGTGGCAGGATTTATGCTCCTGTGTTAGTAGAAGTAATGGTTCCTATAGTGGTCAGTGGGGGGATAAGTACCCCTCTGTCCTTAGAAAAAGTGTGGAATAGTGCTCAGAGGAATGGTCCCCAATGGTGTAGGTAAACCCCCTCTAAATAGTATTAGATTTCATTCACACTAGGTATTTAGAGGGACATCACAATGCACCCCATCTGATCAAAAATTGTACGTGCCTCAGTTTTGGTAGCACATCATGCTGCAATGTATTGCATCCCACAGTAGTATCATAAAAAGCTTTGCAGAAACCAAAGGGCCTGTAGGAAACCCATGCAAACACGGAGAGAACATGCAAACTCAATGCAGACATATTCCTGACTAGGATCTGAATCTGGGACCCCAATACTAGAAGGAGAGAGTCCTACACGTTGATCTATCAGGGGAAATATGATTTCATTTTCCACCTGAGATGCACAAATTAGATCATTCTGATCCGAAGTCTATGTGAGTTTCCGATGTTAGAAAAAGACATCATTGAGTGAAAGGATTGTAAAATGGTAAGATTAAGGATTTATGTGCCCAAAGTGTTCATTATGAGAAGCCATGAAAATATGGTAAGCTAAGGGGCAGTGATATGGGGAAAGCAAAAACTGCAAAAGAGGTGACCATAGGCGGTGTTTATGGGAAGCCTATTAGGTGTAAAGGAAAGATATGGTGTTTTTTATACATATTTTTATTTGTATGTGTTATCATTAGAGCTGGAAATCAGAAGAATCTGCAAAATAAAGTTTTGAGTCAGGTAAAACAGAAAGTGAATACACTATACATTTACAACTTGTACTGAATTTAGTGCCGTATCTGCAATGTAACCTTGGCCCAGAAGGGAAATCCAGTCTCCAGAAAATATTAAAGAAAATGCACATGCCAGTCATAAATAATCCATATTTGTATAAATATAATCTCCGGCCTTACATTCAGTCTTGAACAGTTGTACAGGCATCTCTCCTAAGGGAAGTCAGATGGATCCCAACTAATTTCCTGAATGATGGCTATCTAGTATTATCTAGTCTTACTGCTCATAGTCCACCCTTTGCATTTATTACATTTTATTTGTTTTAATTGTGGAACATTACATGTGTGGGCATTACTTAGAGTGGTCTGCAAACAAAACAGTTTCCCTGGGATGATAATTTGTGAGAGGAGTACTGGGGTCCTGTGATATTTCCTGGAAGTTATGTTAAGTACCTCACCTACCCCTCTCACCAGTCATGATCTGCCTGCAACGAAGCACAGAGAACCAACGATATCTTCAGGTCTAAAATAAAATATGTAGTAAAAGGAAAAGGAAAAACCATAGCAAGTCAAAATCTAAGCAGATGAAACATCAGCTCTAGTTTCAATCTCCATCACACACTGCATAGTTATGTACACACTATGACATGAGATATATAACTAGAAAAAGAGAATAATAACAATTCACTTGCAAAATGTATTCCATTCTAACATATCTGTCTCGTATAAGCTGATAATAATCATTGCTTATTTCCCTTTCCTCCTCCTGTGTGATTGTTACTGTGATTGTATCTGTCACTTGCAGCTAATATTTATTGTACATCACTGCGTAATGTTGGCGCTATATAAATACAGTTTAATATTAATTTCTCAACACATTTATTGAGTGCATGACAAATTCCTTGAACTAAATTGCTTTACAGAATCTTTCTTGTACAGAGCTCTGTGTTCTATCCAATCCATCATATTTCACAACCCAGGATTTATTATTTTATTAGCTCTCTGCTTGACTAACTTTCTCACACTCTGTTTCTCACTGACTGCCAGCAAACCTTGAGTCATCCGACCAAGAAACACTCCAAACTCTGTTCAAAGGGCTTTTTTTTTGTCTAAAGAATACAAAAAGAAAAGAAAAAAAAGAAATGGTTTTCCTTCTTCCTCAGTATCTGATCTGCACCTGTACAGAACCAGTCCCACACATATCACCTTTTCAGAGACCGTGAGAAAAAAGTCAGGGAAGAGGAACTGTGGTGTGTTTAGAAAACACAAAGACATCCTATCTATGGCCACGTGTGTCCCCATCCATCAGCACAACGAAAGAAACAAATTCAGGATTTACAAACCACAAGGGATGGCAACAGTTCACTCAGAACAGAAACTTTCAGTTTTCCTATTAACCAATTCACCAACAAACTCTTCAACATTGTAAAACCTTTTTCCATTGTAAAACCATTAATAAACTTTTCATAATGACAGAACTGAAATAACCTTCATCAGCTGGGTCAAAAACTTTCCATTGATCATAGAAGTATCTGACAGTTTTTATTAAGATTGAATTTGGGAGCATGTATTCTTTACTCTTTTCTTCACTTTTCTTCTGATGGATCGTGAATCAGTGGTGGTAGTTTGATTAATTGATTATCAATTGGCAATCAACATTGATCTTAAACAGGTTGAATAAATTAAACACCGATAAATACTGACATCTTGTATCTTTTGGGGGTCTTTTTGATATGGATCCCCTTCCAGATAGTTCCAAGCTCTGTTCTCCCCGACCTACTGTGGGGTTTTACCATTCCCTTTAGTAGTACCTTTACCTTCTGTTGCACTCCATAACATAAACTAAAGTCCATTAGGTAGATTGGGTTATTTTCCCAATGCCTATGGAAGTTGTGCAGATTCTTGATCTCCAGGGCAGAGACTTCTACCACTACCAGACTTCTCAAGAAACAAGACACTACCATTAGTACATGTCTATCTTGTCATGTTTTGGAACCATTTATACTCTTTTTCCACACAGACTTTATTGTCATGTTGCAGTTCTGTCTTTTAATATTGAACATCCAAATATTTGTCTATAATGTTTGTCTACATTTTTTTACTTTTTATACATTGGGTTTTTTTTTTCATTTTGAAAGAAGAAGTCTATGTTATGTAATAAAGAATAAACAGGAAGATATCTGTCTTTTTCTTTGTTGTTATTGTATACAATATTAGTCATGTTGCTTCTTTCACAGCTTCAGCCTTCTGAAAAAGTTAAAACTGCAATATTGAGCAGCTGCACTATATATAAGGCATCCATAGGTCATCTCTCTTGTGTTGTGCTTCTTACTGTGTAACTCCTTCTAATATAATATACTTCTGGATAACTCAGCTGACCCGTGCACACCTGAAGCAAAGCATAACCTTTAAAGGCTCCTTTCTCTTTACCATATGAATATTTTTGCAAAAACTAAAATGGAAGCGTGCTATTGGAAGCAATGTGCCAACCTATTTGCAGACAAAAGGAAAAGTAGAAAAGTAGTGGTAAAAACAAAGTACATGCACAATTAACAAAAACATTTTGCATTTTACTTCATCCAAGTCTGTGTATCTGAGGATGTGACAGGACAGGAGTGTCTATTTTTATTTGTCTACATATTTTGTGTCCCTCACATCTTTTTAATCTTCTCTAAATGTGTTCAGTGAAAAAACTTATGTTCCCCAACCTGCATATTGAATATACAAGTTCCTAAATTGTACTCTGGATTAGGCAACACTGCGATTAAAACTGAAAACGTAAGCTAGAACCTATTTGAACCTTATTATTCACTGACACTGGTCCTTAGATCTGGTACATGATTTTCGCATTATTGTATCCACCACTTAAAATAATACCTCGTGCCTGGTCTGTAGGCAGAGACTCATCAGTATCCATTATTGTTAAACTATGTACAAAAGTGTTTTATAAGCAATAAAAAGATGATATCAATAATAATGTAACAACACTCAATAAGGTCCTAATCATAAATACGGCTGTTAGGAGGGTTATCGCTGGCTGTGAAAGTGTCATTCTAAAAGTCAGGATATTAGAAGTCAAAAATTTATGGGCATGTTCAGCAAACTGTATGAAAGATTTGCAAACATACTATTCAATGCTAAAGGGATACACTTATCCACATGTAGGAATGGGGTTTCTGTTTAATTCAGTTTTAGGCCTATATGCATTTTCCTAATACACATGGATATAGGAAAAAGCAAACTTCAATAGCAGCAATTTACTCCATTCTGTGTTGCAGTGTTGTTTGAAAAAGCCACATCTGCCTCATTGTGTTGTGTTGGAATACTTTTGTTCTTTCATGTCAAATAAATAAAAATACTATTAGTCCAAAACACATGTAAGCATGGTTATGTGTATTAATGCATGCATTTTGTTTGTTTGTCCATGCACTATTCTGTGGAACTTTTACTTTGGCTCCAGAAAAGATTTGACTTGCAGTTGTTAGGGAAGGATTTTTCTTATTTGCAGTAGAATTCATATCTGCTGACTGGGGATTTCTAAGATGTGTAGCCCTCATCTAAATGGCGAGGCTACCAAGAATCAGAAAGCAAGGACACGGAGATTCATAAGTGCCAAGCACATGGAATGGCACAGGAAGCAGGGCAATGTAATGGTGTCATTCCTTAAAGGCTAGTTCAGACAGGTGCAGAGCTTGTGGTGCTGTTATGGATTCTTCATATCCACAAAGTGTACCAGCAAGTGAGACACTACATGAAGTTCAGTATAGCAGGTTTTTGCAAGCTTTTAGATTTGACTGGCTGCTAGGAGGTAACATCAGCATCCAGGAGTGGCTTCTTTTTCCTGCTGCTTCTATAAACCTAAATTGGTGCAAACACCAAGAAGAACCGAACCCATGACACTCACCTATCCCCATTTTGTTGCAGATAGTCACAATCTTTCTTCCTCTTTTCTTCGTGGAGATGATCTTTGGCCATTTTTGGCCAGGATGTTATAATATTGTATACAATGTAATATATTGTGCAAGCGCACAAAAGTTTACTTATTCCCAGAGCACACAAGGAAAACTGAAATTGAAACAGAAAAATTGTGTTTTCCCCGGCAAGCAACCATGGGTGGTGATCAGGCTGGTATGAACAACCTGTCCCTTTCTGCAATAACCACCACCTTAGTCACCAATATTCAAAGTGGGACTTTGGAAATGCTTATGCTACACATAAAAATGTGTTTTAAGATATACCTCAATACATTGTATCCCTGCTGTGTTCAGGAGGTGCAGAACAATGCAATGATGTGTGGCTGCTGTCCTAGTATGCATTTTGGTTATTTGCAGATTCCAGTAATATCCCACAATTGCTGTGATACAAACATCTTCCTAATCCCTCAACAGGTTATACAGTCCATGTTGGTAAGAACCAAAAAACCAAAGAACCCATTTAAGTACAGCTAAACTATGATAAATATAAATCATAAAGACTGAGATATATAAATAAATATTATGAACCATTTTGAGTCCTTTCAAAACTAACTAGGCATTAGGAATTAGAGTGGCATCCACAAATTGAGACTTTTACTTTTTTCTGCTGTAGGCCAGATGTGATATTGTAACAAAGCCCGTAACATTACTTTGTGACACACTGTGCTTTTTTATTGGCAGAAATAATTACAATGCTTTGTCTGTTACGATCCACAGTAATGGATAGTTAAACAAGTAGAAGTAATTATGGTCATTCTCCTTGACCTCCCATTCCCTTTAAAACTCTCATAAAACAACACAACTGAATTTTAGATTTAATATCATAAATAACAGTTCATATTCCAGGAATGGATTGTGTGGTGTGAATCAGATCCTGCATTGTCACATGGGAGTGAGAAGAGATAAACTAAAACCAGATAAGGAAAGGTTTCAAAATAAAAGGAAGTTGACATTAATACTGTGCAAGACAAGCATTTTATTCATATCAAGGAGCAAGAGCTTATCATAGAAGTATGGAAGTCAGTCTTATGTACTTTAAAGGTGCAGTCCCACACCACAGTCTGACACAGGAAGAAAAAACATAGTCACAATTGTCACCATATTTAGAAAGCTCTACACAGAACCAGGAGTTTTGTCACTGGAGGCAATTGTTAGTGATCTTCTTGGGTGGAAATTTTGTGTCCATACAGGTCTCCACAACATCATTTAGTGAGTCCTGCTTGACCTCCACCACCCTCCCCACTCTATAGAGCTGAATAGTTTGCACAGCAATCACTTGTAAAATTATCTCCCCAAACAACCTCTAACAATTGTTTCAGGTAATAATAATTGGGCGTCTGTAAAACTTTGGAGAAAAGCACACCGTGCAAACATTTAGGGATGTTTACTGATGTTGCTGACGACATACCACTGGAACATTTGGTGATACAATTTCACCTATTTCTGGAGGTCACAAATGTCTTCAATAAATAGAAGCTGGTGCAATAAAGTTTCCAAAGATTGATGTATTGTTTTTGGTACTCCAATTTGGTAATACAGACTTTATAATACAGTGTTAAAGAGAAGATACCATAAGCACAAGGAACAACCAGATCTCCTCCTATAATTCTCAGTGATATTGTCAATCTATACCAACTTAAACTGCAAGTAAGATTTAGAGGGCTACCAGACCTTGAGTTATAATCCATCGACCCTGGATCATGCTGTCCGCAAAGTGTAAAGAGAAGATCTCAAAACCAAAGATGACAATGAGATCTAACATCTCATATAATTCCCAGTGATATATTTGTCTATCTATATCCAACTCAAGCTGCAGGTAGGCGTTAGAGTGCTAAAAAAATTCCAGGAATAATCCATCAACCCTGGTTGTGTTCTATTTGCAAAGTGAGCTATTAACTTTTAGACTTAGTACACACTTACCTTCATATTTATATTCAAATTAAACAATCAGATGTGAAGTGATCTTATCAGCTAAATGATCATAAGCAACCAATTTTCCAGTAGAGCAATCATGTTGGAAAATATAGTTTAAAAAAATATTGTACAAATGACCAATATAATCTGATAAGAATTTTGGTAAATTTCCAATGGGTGATCCAGAAAACAATAGATCTGGTCCAGAATTGAAAACATTTGTTGCCTAATAGCAATTGATTTTTAGGAAATTAATTCCGGGTTTGCTGGATCACCCAAGTTCTCCCATGATAATCTATCTTCTCCAGTCTCAGAGAGCTTTAGTAAATTAGGCCCAAAAAGTCTGGTATTCTTTCCCAGAAAAAGGAGGAACCTTTTGCATACTATTTTGTTTCAGTCAGATATATCAGATATGATTACTTGAACTGTATATAATACATTTATCTCAGTATATGTGTGTCTGGTTTACTCATGACATTTAGACTTTTTAGGCCTCCATACTATAGATGCTGGAACAGACACAGGGTCTGCTGTTTCTATAGTTAGTCCCTGAGGTGTGACCAATATTATTGATTCCCATATTAAGGTGTCCATAATGACTGTGAACAGTACCATGTCATGTCTGTACATGTCCGCCTCACTTTCTGTATTCTTCCTGGTATAATAGCAGGTGAGGCCAATAAACAAGGTGAATTTCTTCACAATCAATAAGCTGCAATAAATCAGCGTAAGACACTATGTTAAAGCACACTTATGCATAGCCATGTACAATTTATGAGCATATAAAGCAGACAATGCATGTTTCAAATGTTGCCGTCACACGTGTGCCTGGCCATGGTGGGTCAGGTGAGACAGCTGGTATTCAGTCAATAAGGCGTAATCTCTGGCTTGTGCAGCATCATGGTAAGCTACTATCTTTACTGGCGGCTGTCAAAGCTGAACCTCCATAAAGCCATAAAACAATTTCAGGACTGAAGTACGTGGGAACATATGAGATAGCAGGATCCCAGCGCAATCAACAACCAAAGTATCTACACAGAGTTAATAAGTAAATGTTTGTGTACTTATTTCATGATAAGGCAATGCAAACTCTGATCTATACATAGAATGCTATGGGGAGAGGCTACAATGACGTGATCATCAGCCTTTGAAAAAATGCCACCAAGATTCCTAATGTTGGCCATAGACTTACTAGAGCAGCCCCTTGTGCGTACATGACCAACTATCTGTCTGCAAAGTTCTTCACAATTTAAAAGGTTGTTTCTGATGATCTTACAAGTGATTGGAAAGGGTAGGGCAACCCCTGGTAGGAGGCTGATCCTGGCTAAGTGGTAGAATACAGTGCCTAGGTATTGGTTTTATTTACTGGCTGACTGGCTGCACATATTGGGCCAGTGGCCATCCATCACTAAAATCAGTTGACCATTATCTCACGCGCAAATTAATTGTTAATTTTGGTTATGTATACATTTATATAGTGTCAAAAATTACAAAATATAAATATATAAATACAAAATATAATAAGCATAAAGTCAATCTCATTCGTTTGCCACTTACATATTTCTTTAACCAAAAAATTGTTTTTCATTTTCATAAATTTTAATTTTTTTTTGTATTATAAGTAAAATCATTGGTAGTAATACCATAATGTAAAAACTAGAGTAGGAGATGTTAGGGAAATATGAACATGCTAACATATCTGACACATTATGGTTATTCAGTTCATCATACCTACAAAGGCTAGACTGTTTTATACATCCACCCTATTTGTTATTTAACTATTTGTGTTTGTCCTATTTTAAAAATATCATCTGTTCTTTTCAGTTTATTGTTTTATTAGGATTTATTATTGGTGAGCTGAGAACAAAGGAATATAGGAAGAAGCATGCCAAAGACAAGCTGGAGGAAGTATGCTGGTATTTCTTTCCTCCTCTGAGTATGGCTGCAATGGACAGCTGATATGGAGCATGCCGGAATATAACTTTGTCAATGAAGCAATGAGGCTGTGTTTGGACTGGCCCAGTCTCTGTGTGATTGCATGGTGGAACGAGTGTGTTGTGTTGAGAGTAACTTTGGATATCAGTATTCTTTTACTACTACTGTCAAAAGTTCTAAAAGAAGCCTACAAGAAGTATACTATCGTCATATGTAAATTCTCATTTTCTGCTTCAAGAGAGATAATCTATGCATATAGTATACTGTATATAAATGTGTCTATTCATTTATACAGTGAGGGAAACAGAGAAAGAGATAACATGATGGGGAGAACATTGCTTGGGGCACTCATTGGAACAGTGAATACAAAACCAATGTACAATGAACTTCCAGCTCACAATGTAAACTAGGACCACATTGTACATGATGGACATCCATGTATAACATAGATTTGGGTATCATGTTCAAATGTACCACAGAGATGTATTCTTTTTCTAAGTAATATCTCTTTAGTAAATCAGGTCCAAGTTTCTTTTTTTTAGGACAAATAATATTGTTCTGGCACCCAGTACAATGCAAACAGTGCAATGGGTCATCAGTCTGGCTCTGAAGAGTAGTGACTGGCACACACAGTTACCTACAATGATTTATAAGTAGTTTGTTCACTTGTGTCATGAGGCCTGTATTTACTTAAACCTCAGAGGGTTGTGTCAGTGAGAAAGAATTTATTATACACCATTGTTTGCTTGTATAAAAAGGTCTCAAAACAGGCATGAGGAGAACTTTATACAAACTTTGGACTGTTAACCTTTTCAAAACACTGCTTTGGACTTTTGTAATGGAGAATTCTTAACAGAACTCTGCTGATCGGGGGGCTGTAATAAAGTCATATACTTTTTTTTTAAATTTAAAGAGCTGAGCTTTAAGTTGTAACTATTAATGTGCAGGTACTGTTGTACATGAAGTATTTCCTCCCACCAGACAATGCATGATTACTGTACTGAACGTCATTAGTCAGAAAAACTATTACTTTATCTTGCTAAGATTTAATTTCACTTTGTTACTGAGGACTGACTCTCTCTGACTTCTAGGTTAAACTTGCTCAACTGTTAATCCATTAGAATTGAAATTACCTGTACTGAGATTTCTGATTGAAGAACTGATGTTGACATTATACATTTAACTGTTTTCAAGTTGGAGTTATAAAAAAGATCAAATGCAGAAGTTAGTGGTTCTGATTCAAGAAGATGGAATCAAAATACTTGGTTAGTATGCAGTAGAAACATCCAGTCTCTTTACCTATTATTGCTGTAGTTTTTTACTGGTTTCATTTGAGTTTAATAAATAAATAATACCTGTATTGAAGCTGGCAATTTAAATCCCAAATATTAGGTGACCAATTGAACAATGTGTTGTAGATTGCTTTTTTTCAAATAATGACTTTCGATCATGTTTGGTGATTAAAAGAGGTTGCCTGAAAGTTGCAACACATATGGGCAGCTTTAGTTTATTTCCAAACATTATTGTGGCAGTATGTTTAAAAAATCCAAATAAAATACTATTTCTAAGAGTTGGAAATTCTGTGTATATTTACTATTTTCTAAGCCCTGTTTAACATATCAACCTAGGAAGACCACTTCTTTGTAAATAACAGCATTTTATGTTGGAGGTTAGTTATCAGCAGGGAAGGATAACTGCATACAGATAATATTTTCACACCAAGCCTTAGGTAAAGCAGCTGGTTAAGTGCAGGGTAGGGCTTGGAGAGATAAAGGCAGTTAGCTAGAGACCTATGGATTTCATAGGCAGTGTTGCAATGTAAATGATTAAAGTCAGACTGCAAGAAAAGGCTTTATCTCCCCTGTGTGTTCTCCATTACACCTGACAAACATACACGGCTCACCTGAAAAAAGAGCAAACCTCATCTACTTTCCCGTGGGAATTGAACTTTGTTGGGATAACCCCTGAACTTGGCTGCTTCTACCTGTAAACAGAAGTAAACTATTCCCTTATGATGTTAGTGGCATGGTGTCCTTTTTATTGAGACAAGATTAAAGCTTTTTTTTGGATGACAAAAAGGCAGGTGGACAATTATATGTTTTAATGTGTATTGCCAAACCTAGGGGGACACATCATTACACAATATGGGCTCCCAGTACTATATGACTGAAAATCCTCACATTCACAGTTTTGAAAGAATAACACCCCCACAAACTAGAATGGTTAGCAGAGGGAAATGTGGGTGGGCATTCTTCAGGTGTGATTGTAGCAAGCAAAAGACCTAATATTTTAATTTATGGGTTCCTTTTACCTAATGATAAATTATGTCATATTGGTGAAAACTTTTTTGATGCCAATACATATGCATTAAGGCTGACCTGTGGGTGAACAGTATTCATACCATATTAAAGAAGTATCATATCCATCACTATTGACCTATATTTCAGAGATCCTTTTTATAGTGAGTCTGTTTCCATCAGGTTAAGGGTTTATTATGGTGAAAGAATACATAATTTGTACGTCATTAAAGAAACTCAATGATTTCCGGCATTTTCCCTGAAAAATAAAGTAAACTTGCATGTATGTTGTATGTAAAAAGTGTATTCATGAATTTGTGTGTTTGTATGAGTTCACGCAATATATTCTCCACTGTTTTCCAGCTGATTATATACACACTACTGTAGGCCAAGATGTACCACTTTATGAACATATTACCTGGTCATACCAATACCAATACCAAAGTTCCACTAGCAGAGGAGTAGTCTGAAGTTTGGCTTTTTTCTTTTGAAGGTTCACAGAGTTGCTAAATGTATTACTTTTTGACAATGGTCCATGATCACTCTCTTTTAAACCAAATCAACTTTTCTCTTTCTTGCAAATATGCAAAATGCTGTAACCTGTAGTATCTGATCATCAGTTATATTTACATATACTATACACCATGTACTCTACACCAGACAGAGAAGTATGGCATTATACTCTTTGGTGCTGTCCTATCAAAAAGCACATATCAATACAAAAACGTACAGTGACGCAAATGACATACAGATAAAGGAAAGTGAGAAAGGGACAGAAGAAAGAGACAAAAAGAAAACGGCTCTATGTTTTTTCATTTCTTAACATTTAAATGGCATTTCCATAAAATCAGCAGCAGTATTCCGTTGGGATGTATATGCAGTATCCAGTGTGCAGACAAACTAACAAATGTTGAGTTGAGATGGATGTTTTAGCCAGAAATGCCTTTTGGGTTATGCCTTCCTCAGCATCAACAGAGGCTTGTAGTGGTCCAAATGACTGCCTTTTATATGAAGCTCCTAATCATGGGAGTCCTGTTGATCTACTACATACATTTTGTAAGTTATTTTACATGGTATTCCGCCTTTTGCTGGATAAAGACATTCTGGTTTAAATATGGTATCTTTATAGGTTTGATTCAAAGTTATTTCTACAGGCCACATACAAAAATATCTCAAGACTTCTATAGCCATGGCAGTCCAATACAGCTGTTTTGGGTCTATAATTTTGCAGACACCCCAGAATGTCTGCAATAACTATAATAAATAAAAAAGCCTCTTTTACACCCCTTCCTGAACTGGAGAACTTGTCCATGTCCACCTGATTTACCAGTCATGCCACACTGCAGCACAATCATTGAAAAGAAGAAAACTATCTGTATGAAGCTGCATCTAATTTCTAGAGAACTTATGTTAAATTAGCATATGGCAGCGATCATGCAAAACGCGCCTTGATATGTTTTGCTGTGGTATGCATCAAGACACGTTGTGAATGATCACTGCCAGATGCTGATTTGTATTAAGCTCTCTGGAACTTGGACTTGGCTGTGTACAGATAGTTTTTTTGTCTTTCAATGGGGTAAGGTTAGATTTAAATTTCTGTGTCATTTTTCATTGCAGTCTGTGTTCCTTTTAAAAAGATTTCCATGTGGTCACCAGAAAAGCAAGTGATTACCCTACGTTTAAATTCTTTTCCACATTTTTTTGCCGTTATAATTTCAGACATTTTGTGTTTGTTAATCAATTATGCTGGGAAATAATTACTTGTGTTATATTTTTGTAGCTGTGCAAGTATTCCTATTGTACCTAACTTTTACCACTGAAGCGCAGATTATGCACATTTATTTAAATTGTTTGCAAATCATCTTTGGTGTTTTAGTCCACTGCCAACCACCATTTTTAAAAAAATTCACCCTTCTTGAGCATCCCTTAATGATACAAAACTTGTGACGACACAATAACACTAGTTTATGCATGGCTTTCTAGGGACATGGCCAGTAGAAGCAAATATTGTATATTATGTCCAAAAGGTGTTCTTCTGAAGATGACAACCACAATAATGTGCTACGTGCTTTGACTTTATATCATTAGGAGTTAGGAAATTGTCATGGCCAAATTGCACATTACAATCATAATAACTGAAAGGGGAATATCTGAACAGAATAAGAGACTATTTGATGTTTACACTGCATACATCAACCACACAACAAAAACTGTGTGCGTGAAGGCTTATTTTTTATATAGTTTTTAATGCTGTCTGTACCCCTGTGCTGGGGAGAATAACCCCTTTATTTTTCCTGGTGACCTTTGTCAAAGAGAGAAAGGGGTAGATTTTGGCATCTACAGCCCTGCGACTATCTGGGATGTGTGATGTATAGGCCAGAAGTTTGGGGTGAAGAAAAGTTATACAATCCTCACCTTGGGAAGGAAAATACTCTAAAAACAATTGTCCCTATATAAACTAAGCTGTGGTGTCATAGTACACATGTGGTGGATCTGAAAATACATGGTTGTCAAAAAATCTTTTGTATGAAGATGTTTGCACATCTGACTACCATCTGATATCTGTAGTTATCTATAGAGAAAGGGAGAAAGACTACAACACTTTGTCATTTATTCCCTTTAAAGAATCATTGATAGCATCAGCGCTTTTAATTCAGGCCATGTAAAAGAATGAAAATGGAAAGATCTTCAGCAGAACATATAAATCATGTTGGGACAAGATTTAAATGTAATTCCTTCCACACTCCCAGTCTGAGAAATCAATTATACTGAAAAAATTAAATTAATTTAGGATATTTTTAATAAATGTGTTGAATCTAAAAGACCCTGCTATTACAAGTAGTCATTTTTGATGTCACAACAAATGGTTTATTATTTCAAATATTCCATTGCTTATGTAGAAGGATTGGTAGAAAATAGTTGATCCATTCACAATCCCCTTTTAGATTAATTGACACTGAGGGGCACAAATGTTCACAAGCCATATCAATGCAAATAGCAAGTTTAGGAGACATTGCTAAATTGCTGGTACAAATGTGCTGCAGAGGTGTCTGTACATAAATGATCCTATATTTTCCCAATTAGTAACTGAAATAGATGCCTCAGTATGGGCAAATTGTACCTGGTGTTCAACTACCCTTTTCTATCAAAGGTGGCTTTAATATCACATGATTAGTTGCATGCACATTGTATCAGAAATCATGTTTGTCTCTTTTTTTAACTTTGTTTCACAGTACCTCAGGTCCAATAATATTAGTTAATGCCTGTAGATGGATTACACAGCAGACAGACTTTCAGTAATTGAATCAGAAGTTAAGTGAAGTTGCTCATGCGATAAAGTTGCCTATTATACTCTGAGATTACATCCCCTGTTAAGTGATTACATACTTTCTGAATAAGGCAACTGTATGTCCTCAGGTGCTCATGAAATGACCATTGTTTTTTATCATCTAAAATATTCCAGCTGACACGCTTTTCCTGCTGCCCATGTGAGAGCATCTCCTCTTCAAGACTTAAGTTTGTGCCTGTGGCTAGCAGCAGCGGGGTTTGACTATAGTATCCTGATTTATTTTCCACCTGGGTTTTTAGTTTCTTTGGAATAATAGGATTACCTATATTTTTCTATTAAAATATACTACAAACAAAATTTTGTTGGATAAATCACTATAATTGGACCCTTCGGCATATTAATTTGGGGAGTGATATATATCTGAGAACACACTTTTTGTGAGTGGATTCTTTTGGAGTGGGTCCTTGTCCCTGCCGCCCTCCTTGTTCGTTATCCCACCATACTGTGTGAAAGAGATGAATAGACTAATATGAACATCCTATAAGTATATCTCCTTACTCGTCCTGAAGAAGCGGACACCGTTTCCACGAAACGCGTTGACAGTTGGAACATCATATTTGGTGTCCATGCAGGAGATACTGATCAGTGTGGTGTATTGCTTTTATGTAGTTATTAATTATTGTTATTTTATTTTTCAATAAAAGTTTTTATGTATTTTATACTATAAGTTTGAATAGAATTGGCCTTAAAAGTGCCAATTTTGGATTCTCAATTTTTGCTATGGCTTTAACTGGAGATGTTGCCTTGAAGATAAGTTATATAGAGGTACTCGAATAACACTCTTTTCACTTTGTAATACATTATTAATATGAATACATTTTGTTACCTTCTCTGTTCATGTAAAGTTTGGTGCTCTGTACACTGCATTGTGTGATTGGTTGGCTCACAGATTTTCTAAGTATTTTTTCTCTTATAACAGCACTGGGATGATTCCATATCAGGAAGCAGGTGGAATGTGGGTGTGTTTTTATCTAAAAAATAAAAGATAAGAGTCTAGAGTTTGTTTGCATGTGCATAACTGACTTGGATTGGTTTTGCTATATTGTAATATTATGTACAGCGTTGCATAATATGTTGGCACTATAAAAATCCTGTTTATTATTGTTAATAATATTAATAATAATAACAATGTTATATTAAAATATGAATATTATTATACAGTATTTTTTATAATGTCAACATATTATGTAGCGCTTTACAAAGTCCAAAGTCATGTCACTAACTGTCCCTCAAAGGGGGTCACAATGTACTATACTATCTCCCTAGATAGTCTAAGGTCAATTTTGGGGGGAAGCCAATTAACCTAACTGCATGTTTTTGGGATATGGAAGGAAACCCACGCAGACACAGGGTGCAGATAGAATCCTGGCTTTGATTTGAACCTGGGACCTAGTGCTGCAAAGGCCAGAACGCTAACCTCAGCCATCATGCTGCCAACAATTCAGTTGTTTTGGGAGCACAACTTAGAAAGGTTATTTTTCTGAGAGAGAAAAAGCTAAGGGCAGGGATAAAACTAAACTCTTCTGAGTACAGTTGCTCCCCTACCTTTATATACATATGCATGTTCATAGGATGAGAATATTGGTTTAGGAATGTTGTGGATCAAATCATTAATAGAACCTTGTAAATTCTATGAGGAGAAAGCAACAAGAGATCAGAGGATGAAATCATAATTTCTATTAGTAAAATCACTATCCACTCTTGTTGCAGAAAGTAAAGTAATGTAAAGTGTATTTCAAAGCAAATTTTTTAAAAGTCTAAAACTTTTTTACACCCTTTTTCACATTTTTTTTAAGACCCTTCAAGTGGAGAAATATGGCTGCTGAACTACTAGAAGTACTCTCATCTCCTGTTATAGATTGACAACACACAGTACTTTTGTGGACAAAGTGTTGTTAGCCCTGTCTAGGTATCTGTTGCCATATTGGGAACATCTGTTCAATTCGTCAGGAAGATCACGACAGCCTATGTAGCTGGATCTGAGCTTAGATATCTGTGCATGTGTGTGGTTGTACATGCATACTCATTGCTCACAGTGGCACCAAACATATGTATGAACCCTGCCAGGCAATCGTTCTGAAAAATCTTTGATCCACTATCCTGTCTCTTGATTCCTGTTACCAAGTCAGAAAGTTCCAAAGCCTGTATACAATATTTTGGGCCTGCCCTGTTCCAGAACCTACCTGCTGACATGACACTGCGTTGTTTGTCCTTTGCTGACCTTAGCCTATTTTATAACATCATCCCATCAGTGATTCTCGTTTTATTGATCTGAATAATTTTACGACAGTGTTCCCAAAGCTTCTGTGATGCTAACATTACCCACTGACACAGTGCTACACTTCATCCCACCATCTCCATTCCCCACCAGGGGTGTTTGGACAGGAGAAGAATGAGAAACCACCCTCCAAATTTCAGGCTTCCTTTTCTTTCCCAGTATATAACTCTATATTATTAGATTTGCCATTTTTTGTTTTTAGAAGCCACATATTTTTTGTAGTTTTAAACAATGACATACTAATAAATGAAATATGAGCATTCTTGATTTGAGTTTATGGAACAGTACGAAGGGTTGGAAACCACTGATCTGAGGAATAAGTAAGGATGGCTGACAGGTACTTTACATGGGTTGCAGATGTGCACAAAGCATTCTGGCCAGCACATAAACCTAGAATTGTTGTTGGTACTGATGGAACTTATGAAAACAAAAAAAAAATAATCAATGAAGTAAAGAAAAATTGATATATTCAAACATAGTAAAAATGAACAAAATGAAAAGAATGAGTAACCTCGCATCTGTGTGCATGAATGGAAATGTTAAAGTTATTGTAAGTGATTACTTATAATAGGGACAGAATATGGCAAAGCAAAGTAATATCATATACAATTAAAATATACCGGTATATATTTTAATAATTTCCAATATATACAGTGTTTTAAAAGTTAAGTGCATATTTCTGGTTGTATGATAGAGTCTACAGTGATAAAACAAGGCTGAAAACGTGACCTGAGAATGCACCTTTATTTAAAAAAAAAACAAAAAACTCCCAAACCTGTAATTCATGCTTTCCATATTTCTGACACCTGTAAAGGGAAAAACATTTCAATGATTCTCCTATTATAGTGACATGTGTAAATATATCTGATTTCACAGCCAGGACACATACACACGAAATACTGAACATAAACAGCCCTGTAAGAGTTAAATTAACTGTGAGTTTCACTTGTAGAAATGAATAGTTCCAAACAGCCTGGAGGTTAATTGAAACCATAAACCACTGTCACTTAGAGGTGTTATAAAGTGCAGTGACAATGAACAGTTAGCTGTTTTTGAAAGTATGATGTAAGTAGTTTGGTGATGAAAGACTTGTTGATAGAAGCTGAAAGCTGATACCATGGGAACATTTGCAGGTATGAGGTCATCCTCCATCTGCAGGTAGACAGTCAGGAGTCTATTATTGGACCATTTATTATTAACCTTTTGATGCCAACGGAGTTCACATTATTTACATCAAAGTGGAAGGAATTATTGGCCAATCATTATTGTAAACATGATTTTTTTTATTTTATTGGAAGATTACATAGGGTACTGGTGGATTGGGTGCTATACTTTTCATAATTTAGGTTACAAATATTAAACTGGTAGTTTAATTTGACTCATATTACTTATTGTGTTGCGATTTGCAGAACTTCATTGCAAAAACATACATGGATGAACTATATATGTACCCATCCATGTTATACAAATCCATGTTTTTTAAAACACACTTCTGATTTTCAGCTGTTGACTAATGTGAGTGCACAGTTGGGGTTACCATTAACAATCGAGTTCTGCCCAAGGATTAGGTCCCCTTGTTGCATGCAGGTGAGCATCCGGCAAATTAAGGCTACTCATTAATGTGAACATTTTTTTAGCACTCATTTTTATACAACAAAAATGTTCACCTTTTTCTAATGTGCTGGACTGAGCTATTTATGGCTATTTATATGTTAACAAATTGTATAACATGTATTAGGCAGCAAAATTGGTGCAGATAACAAATGGGCGTCTGTGCCGCCGCCTAACCATTCATCCAATATAACTATTCAGGAGGTTCATGACAGGGGTCAAAACTGCCTGCAAAGTGCCACCTATTTTATTCCATATAAAAGTACCCATTTCTAGTAGTCTACAGAAAATATAGTCTAGAGAATAAAAAGCTTTTTTTTTTTTTTTTTTTTTTGGAACCTGATGCAAAAGGAAAGAATGATACCAGTATAATATCTGCAACAACTGGTTAATTATATCAAATCTGGTATTCATTTCAAAATTGAAAATGGGAATTCCCCCCAATAAAAGAACTGTAACAGTATAAAACTTTGGCTTCTTAGGAAATTCTTCAAACTATTCAGCCAGTAATGCTAATGTATTTAAGCGGATTCCTATAGAAACAAGTGTGACTAAATTGGATATTGTGGTAATTCAAGGTTCGAGCTAATATTCGCATATACAAGATCAAAAAACACTCCTCCTAACTAGGGTGCCAAAGGTGTTTCATTTAACCAATCTGTGAAGTATAATGCAAGTAAATGATTAGAATTCCACATTTCTTGGCCTCCTGAGGCCATGTTTACAATACTTAGAATTATTCTTTTATCAGAAGTGATGAGGTTAACACTACTTGCGTGTCTGACATTGTGCCCTCTCTGCCAACCCCAAACTTTTAATAAATTTAACAGTTAACATAGCCCCAGCAAGCATGGCATGGATAGAGAGCACTTGACTTGGCCGGAAAGATTAAGTAGATGTCAGAGGAATAGGAGGTTTTATTTCTCCTGTAGGATGTAGAAAACTTCTTTCATAGTCTGACTCATATTTCCCAGAGTAAAAGACGTCACTGTCTGACAGGGAGGCAAATTGTGTCCTGCTTAATGCATCTGTCTCCCTCCAGCAATGAGCTGACCCTTGCGTTAAAAAGTGACTTTTATTTTCTTCAAGCTACTTTCAGGGTTCTTGCTTGGTAAAAAAAATAAGGACCATTCACATTAGACTGTGCTTTTGAAAAGTCTTTATACCCTTTGAAACCAAATTTGTTCCAGTTTCTTTCCAAGTTCCATGTTGTGGAGTCTTTTGTATGTGTATTAGGTGGCATTCAAAGTGGATCTACTGGTACGTATAAAAAAAAAAAAAAAAAAAATCTGTTAGTCCAGTTACTATACTGTATAGTAATGTATGCATTAAAAATATTCTATGTATCGGTAACTGTTCTAGTGTAACTGCCAGATATTTATGTATAAATATATATATATAATATTTTCTCACCATCCCCTGCTCAGAAGATGTCATACTTAGGTTGATAGCCATTGTAAGCCAATTAGACATTGTACAGTGCTAACCATCTATCATGTTTTTGGCATTGGAAGGTTGAATGTAGAATATTGCAATGAGTAAAGCTATATACACATACTAGATGATTGTCATTCAAGATAAACGACTGTGATTGTCTAGATATCTTGCATGTGTACAGTGGCCCCCTGACTTCATTCATCAATATGCCATGAACAGGGACTACTGTTGTGATTTCCAATAGGGTGCCACTTGCTTGTCCTCCCACCTCCCTCTCCAAGAAACAGAACTGTGCGTACATTCCCAGTGTTGGAAATCCGACATCTATTTATTGTCTGTACAGGGCTTTAGGTTGCCAATTGCTTGGTATTTCAATTGCTTGCTTGGTTAAAAGTGGACTGATATTTAAAGAAAAGGTCTGTTTTTTTCCAGGAAGGGTTTCAAACCTGCAAAGGGTATAAGGAATCTTTGAGAGAACAAGGAAAACATCAGCAGTGGCTTAATGTTATTTCACAGACCAATATGCAGAAAAGAAACACAGGAACCTGCAACAATGAATGGGGGTGTCTATAGCTTATCTAGACGAAGATGTGGCAGAGGTGTGTGCTTCACTATGTTAGATGAAACAATTACAAATATGTTAACATTAATTATACCCAATGTAGTATTTTACTATAGTCATTGTTGTAACTTGTATCTCCTGTTGTTGTATGATATAATTTTGATAGATTTTTACATGGTTGTACCTAAGTTCTGTAATGGCTGGGGGAAGGTGTGAGGTAGAACCACGTTTTGTGCTTAAAGCAAGTGATAAAAAATATACTTTTCTGCTGTGGTTCCATAGATAAAATAGAAAGCCAGTGAGTTACTTGAACAACCAGACTCTGCCTTTAACTGAAATGTGTCTTTTGAATACTGTAGATTGTTTCTGTAAGAAGATGTTGCCACCACTACAGTGATGGTTAAACTTTGTTCTGAATAAGGCTCAGAGCTTGTCAAGGAATTATTTTCTGTATAACTATTAGCAAACAGGTTTTCAATGTGGCTGTTTGCACAGGGAGAGGTAAGAGTTCACACTGTTGGGCTCTTGTGTTTCACAAACAGGAGACGTGATGCCTGATTTACAACTCATATTTAGTCTTCTTTTTTTTTTTTTCCTGAGGCGTATGTCAAGTCTATGGAGTGGCAGGTCGTGCTGACAGATTAAGCCTTAAGCTTTGTCAGAAATGCACGTACAGTGTGAGAAATAAGAAGTGTGGAGGCACACGTCTGATAACATTCTGGAATAAAGACTACAAGCCTCTTGTACATTTGTCTACTTTATATGCAAACAGACGTGTCATGGTACATGGCACGCGTTTCCCTTACCTGTATGTACAGAAGTTCACCTTTTCACAAAGCACCTCTTTACTTGTATAGCAGCAGTCTCCTGTATCAGGGTGTAACCTACTGTAGTCTTAAGGTTTGACTTTCCTGTTTTCTTAAGATAAGATGGTGAGGTCTGACTGTCCAAACTGTAAATAGGTGGCTACACCTTCATTCACAGATTACAGTAAAACTGCACAGAAACACCACTTCAAAACTTTAAGGGTTTTGGCAAGACCTTGGAAAATGGTTTTATAGGTATAGACATTTCTTAATAGAGCTGAAATTTAGAAACCAAAACTGGATGAAAAGTTTAACTAGTACAGTTCTAGTGATCAACAAATTATCTCCTGCTGAACACCTAATTGTGTGAACAATCCCAACATTGCCAATGTTTCCCTCTGATAGTGGTATCATGAGATGGTATAGTGCTGTAATTTTACCAACAGACCAGCCAAATGTCATCCTAACCTGAATTTAGAGCAGGTGGTAGACCTGTGTTTTATTCAAGCCAGCGGTGTTTATAATAGTCTAGTGCCAGATTTTCTCCCTATTGTGGTAGCCAAGGGGCCAAATTCCATTTGGGGAAGGGGAATACCCTTAAAGATAAGGGGGTTCCTGTGAAACCAGTGGCCTAAACACTATATTTGGTATAATTATTGATGGGCTATCATTTTAACTACTGTACTAAATATGATGTTGATATCAAAGAAAACCCAACAAAAACCTTTGGAGAATTCTATCTCTCCTTGTTTGAGATTCCCCTGAATTATCAGCTATGTAGAAGGCTGTGTTCAGCTATTCTATTATAAAAGTAAGAACAATAGATGTTTTGGATAGGGTACCTTTTTAGTGAGGAAACCCATATCCAAGCATGCTTAGCAATGAAGTACATGCATTGCTATACTGGCAAAAGCCCTTATACTTTACTTTTTTTTTAATAAAGACAAACACCATAAAAGTAAGATGAGTACAAATACCACGTGTGCTGGCCTCATATTGTACTATTTTTACAATGATATTAAATACTTTGAATGTAGAAAACAAAAAGTGGAAATATTGCTGAAACCTGCCCCTAGCAATACACTACCCCGAATATTACTGTATATTTTTATATTTTCTGAACATGTATGAATGTTAGAGAAATGATTATCGCTTATGTTTAGACTTTCCAAAATTATATATATATATATATATATATATATACTGGATGTTCTAGTTGTTTTTTGGTCTGAAAAAACAGTTATACTTATATATATTCATTTTATTTTAGATTATATCAAAATATTCTATAATAAAAAGGCATCTTCTTTGCTAACTGACACGCTATTCCTTGCTACATTTTGTATGTCCCTTGGATTATACTGTATAAATATGCACTTGAGACAATCATAGATGCCATGGCAGCGTAAAGGTTAAATTCTTAGCCGTGGCCATGACTTTAAGGAAATCCCATGTTATTCCTCCAAGAGCCTACCTCTTTTCATTTCCAATATAAGGGTAGATTGAGAGGGTGGTGGGGTACACAAAGAGAGAAACATGGGGTCTTGTTTCATTAAGAAAAGAAAATCCTTTCTGTGCTTTTCACGCTACAGTTCTTTGATTATTACTTTCAAGGTATCGAGAAGAAAAAAAAAAATAAAAAGTTGGCGTCTTCTATCCTGCCTAATACGCTACATTCACACAGATAATCTGTCGAGTGAGTGAACAAACTATCTATTCTTGTCTGTGCTATTTTCCCATGTCAGAAACAGACTGTGCTGAAAAATGTAGGTTTCTTCTTTCATCTTCCCTTTCACGGACTCCCTGAACAAACTGCCTTTATTTCCCCTTTTCACTGCAGAGATCTTGACTGAGGAAAGAGAATGGGCATTTTTTATATGTTTAGGCTCTGCCAGTGACATGGAACTGTAGAAGCTCTTAATTACCCAGGAAGTGACAATGTCAAGGGGCTTTCTCTGCTGCCTTACTGTTCCCCTTCACAATTTCCCATCATTGTCAACACTTCAGACTTCCCGCTGTAGTTACAATGTGGTTGTTCTCCTCTGTTGCTGTTTATGTTTACTTTTCATTAAAAGAATAAAAGAAATCAGGCAATTACCCTGCTTAATAAAGTGGAAAAAGAAATGTGTTCCATCAGTCCCACAGAATTGCTGATTTATGGGACATGGAAATTAGTTATAGTTATTAGGATTATTCGGCTAGGTGGGCAACATGAAAATAAACAGTTAAAAAGGTAGTATAGCTATTTACCCATTAGCTTTACTTTTACAGTATTTTCACTTTCATACACAGAAATCTGAAATCCTAAAATCAAGGCACTTTAGCAAACATACATACAAACATACTAACTAAAATGGTATCAGAAGGTATAAAAAGCAATGACACCATTACTACACGTGCTGGTTAAACAAGCACACAGACATGGAATCTATACAATTCCACCTGGGCCCATGGTTAGATGGGATCAATCTTTCCCTAATTGCTTGTCACAAGATGATCTGTGGGATTCACAATTAAATCTTCACAGGTCTTGGATAAATCTGAGCTCAAGACTGAATACACAACATCACTATTATTTACTGAGGTTAAATTTGACTTCTAGCCCAAATAATAAATATATAAACAGATTAAATTCTGGTCTTTGGTCTGTCTACAAATGTTTCACCCAACATTACCCCAACACGTATATATATTTCATACATGACAGGGGAATAAAGAGAAGAAAGCAGCACCACGTGACCATGGAACACTGGAAGGGGCAGAGAAGAGTGGGAGCTGAGCAGGCAGGGAAGAGGGAAACGTATAGTGAATGCTGATCAAGTATCGGGGATCAGTTTGCTCTATGGGGAGCTGGGAAAAGGAAGCAACAGAAGACTGAAGAAGGTATTTTATGTATTTATTCAGTTTAAAATAAGTAATATAGTTAAATAAAATAAATGTAAAAATCACCCAAAAAATTAAGGGACCAACACCCTGCCCTCACACACATACATCAACATAAATAGCCACAGGAAACACTACATAAGGACAAAGGCCCTGATTTATGAAAGCTCTCCAAGGCTGGGGATAATACACTTTCATAAGTGAAGCTGGGCGATCCACCAAACCTGGAATGGATCTGGTCCAGGATTCAAAACATTTGCTAGCAAATAGCAGCCTGGAGAGCTTTCATAAATCAGGGCCAAAGTGTAGGTAATAACTCTAGGTCTATTAGTATAACTCTAAACTGATGATTTGGGTTTTAAAATGGTGCCTTGTACAACTTTAAGTATTAAGTAATTTTGTGGCTTAAAATATTTGGTATCCATTTAATTGACACACAAAAAAAAGAAATGTGAATTATATTGTGTATGACACAATGGGCCTGCTTTAATAAAGCTTTCCAAGACCAGAGAGGATACACTTTCATCAGTAAACCTGGGTGATCCAGCACACCTGGAATGGATCTGGTTACTGGTATGGAAAGCAGATGGAGGATTTCCACAAGGGAATGTTTGATTTTCTAATTTATAAATAGACCTCAATGACACTCTTTCTTCATAGATATAAAAGTTCATACTGAGGATCCTCAATCATAAATAATATACTTCTATACTACACGTGTTTCGAGCATAAAATCATAATTTTTCATACATTACAGCAGCTGCCGCCAACAGGTGTTCCGCGAGAAAATGTTGGTGGTCCACAGAAAAAAATGCATTTTTTATGTTTTATTAATAAAACAAAAATAATATTCTAATAAATTCTTATATTCTGAATGACAATTTTCACCTTTTTATTGCATAAAATTCATGAACTGTACATCTCCAATCCTATTGTGTGTAAATTCCCCCACCTACTAGATTGTAAGCTCTTCGGGGCAGGGTCCTCTCCTCCTGTATCACTGTCTGTATTAGTCTGTTATTTGTACAGCGCTGCGTAATATGTTGGCACTATATAAATCCTGTTTAATAATATTAATAATAGAGACAGAAAAACAAGGGAGGCACAACGTTACGTTCATGTAGTATTAAATTGTATGAGGAAACCGTTACCGAGCCGTACGCTTCAGTATTATTTTCAGCATTACAACAGTCACTGCTAATACCGATTCTCATCTGATTGTTTTATTTATTTCCCAGATGCTCTTTTAGGTAAGTATGACCTTAACTGTGTATTTTCTTTAACTATTATATTTAATGGCATCAAATAGTTTTACTTTGATAACTATTATTTCCTATTGGTCTTATATTCGAATGAAATAAACCCATGATGAGTGGAAAATATCAAATGAATATTTTGCAATTCTTACCAAGGATAATGCAACTAATGATAATAGTAACAATAGTAATACTTCACTTAACCGTGAGCTTATCAATGACTCAGAGCCTGCGCAGTCCTTGTCAGGCACCATTAGGAAGATCATTATTTTACAAATGTATTTATCTGTTTAAAAAAATTCATATTATTGGTGCGCAGGATTTAAAACTATGAATTTAGTGGTCTGTGAGGTCCGAAAGGTTGGCGACCGCTGCTTAACAGTACTGTTAAATTCTGCTCAGTAAGAAAAAAAAGAAAATATCTTTTTTCTGGCAACCTGTGTTTGGGTAAATTTTATTTTCAGAAAAACTATCCCAAGATTCCCAGACAGATGTACTGTAAAAGATGGCAATTTTGTTTGTAGATCACATGCTTTGATCCTAAAGATGTCACCAAATCTCTCCATGACCTTGGTGGAGTCAGTTCTTACCATTGTTCTTGGATTATGATTTTCTTTCTATTGTTCCATTGTTCTGTCTGTACTCTGGCATGAGCATTCAGTTTTTAAAATCAATTTTGACCTCACTGATTCTTTCAAAGGCTTGCAGGCATTCTTCTATCCCTATTTAATGTACAGCGCTGCATAATATGTTGGCGCTATATAAATCCTGTTTATTATTATTATTATTATTATTATTAATATTCCAGTGATATTGTGACTTTAGCTACTTCATCAAATCAGTATCAATAATATTTGTATGGCAGAGGTATCAGTGTACAATGACATTATTCTCAGCATTTTATACCCATCCAAGTAATCAGCTCTATTTCCCCATAGGGAATAAACATTTCTGGTAACAGACAACTTGAAAATAGAAAAATTCTGATTGGATCTTTAAAGATTGTATAGGCTGGTTTTCACATCTATCTGAATGGATCTGAAACTGTTGTAACTAGCAAGCAATTTTTTATGGGGTTTTTGATTGGAGGGCAGAATATTATACATGTGAGTTACATCAGGCCCACAATTATTGATCAGAAATTGTTCTGATCTGGTCAGTCAAGTACAAAAGTGTGAACAAATTTGGTAACATGTAAATACCTAATCACTAAAATCTTTCTTGTTAATAAAACTCCAAAAGCCCTTTATAATATTTTCACACCTGTAGCTGTTATTGAAATACTTGGTGATCCTGCCATGAGCATCCTTGTTCAGGCACATCCTAATAAATGGTCACAGTGCTCTCCCTGTCTCCAAACCCTGCTCTTGCATTGTCACAACGCCATATCTGCTTCTAAATGGGACTATATTCTTTGTTTAGCCATATAAAGACATGCCTCGTTGCCATTACCATGAGATGTTCTGCCTGAGAAATGTGGTGGAGCCATCAATTAGCTAAATATACGTGTGATGGATTCAAAAGGGGTGCAGGAATCCAGCAACACTGAGATGTAACAATGGATTTAATACTAATACAATTCAATTAAAAATGGTAATTGTTAATAATAAATAGTGCTTCAGGAAAACTAAAGTGCACATCTATTTTAGAGAATGCTTTGTTCTTCTATACTGCAATATCCTTACAATGTAATTTTGTAATAAATAAAAAAGTAAATAAATAAAAAAGTAATACAAACCAAAGAATGAAATGATTAGTTAATACAGTTAATATTTGATATATAAAAATGGAAGGGTTAAAGCGCTCTGTACATATTCTATATGCGGCAATATTCATCCTAGGCATATTTCACCCTAAAAGGCCTGTACACATGCCAGGTCCCGGAACCTGCTAACCAGCAGCTCCCAGCAGCCGCTCTGTGCTGAGTTGACTCTTGGCCAAGCTTGGCCTGAGTCTGCCGGCTGTGGAATGTGTGAGAGCCATGTGTCACATCTCCAGACTGTGGGAAAGTGTTGCTCCAGTGAACTCCCAGCAGCTGTCCTGCCCCAGTTTGGTCGTGCGTCCAGAGAAACAGGAGCTCAAGTTTACAGCACTTGGAACTACAACTTCCTTGACTGGTTTCCGCACATCTTCTTCCAGCCACCACATCTGGGAATGACAAAGAACATCTGAGCTCTTCTTCTTTGTGGGAGTTCACAGTCCCTCCAGTGTTGTGCTGGCCTCCCTGTTAGAGAAAGAGGTTAAGAGCTTTTGGAAAGAGCAAGTCACACCTAGCTAAATCAAAAATGTATTCTGGGAAAACCAGCGTTCATAGAAAAGTCATTTAAAAATTTCCCTATAAGCTGAATGAAGAATTTATTAATATGAAATGTGGTTTTGAAAATTTCTTTTATGTAAAAGATTTCTTCAGTACTAACAAATATCCTTTTCTGGCAGCTGGTCCTTAGGGATGTCTGCAATCCTGAACATGGGAAAAATGTGCAGGCATAGCTGCGAGCAAATAGACTATTACTATTAATAGGGAGGCAAGAGACATGCATGGTCTACTGTAGGTGTAGAATGGTTCCCCTCACTGTGCCATGTGTAGTACAACTGGAACATTGAGAGGCCTTAGAGGTTTAGATGAGTTTATTCCCTGTGAGCAATAAAGGCTGCTATCTTTGACTTCTCTGAAAATGCTAATTTCCTGGCTGTCATGCTGATCTTCTGGCTGCTGTACATTTTGATCCATTGCCTGGAAAAAGCATGCTGATTAGAAGTTTAGACTTAATTTTATGCATGATTGTTTATGACAGGAATCAGTATTACATCCAGCAAGTTAGCATTTCAAGAAGAAGATCAGGAATAGGAGCCTCAATATTTTTACCTAATAAAGGTTTTCTTGAAAATATTTGGTTCTGTCAAACAATCACCATGTGTATCTCAATAAATAGAACAATTAAGGGTATTTAAAGTGCAGCTATGTATTAGAAGGTAAACATCAAACATATACAATTTTATATTTTACATTGGTTTATATATTGACTCACCTAATCACTCCCACTGAGCAAGGTAAAGTGGGGGATCAAACAACTAGACAATGAATCCCTTATCAACCACAAAAAAAATAATGTAAAGGAAATGTCGTGTCCTGACGCGTTTCACCTGTATTGGCTTCCTTGGGGGACTTGTAGACAGCGAAGTGCAACTGCGTATAGCGATAGTACATAGATAGATCATGTAAGTAAGAGTAGACTGGATCCATAAACATGTCATAATATAGTGCAAGTACATACTTAGTAATACAAGACAAAATACAAATATCAGACAAAGCTATTATGTCAAAATCAATAATACACAAATATTTGTAAAATGTGTAAAACATATGGTAGCGTCTTAGAAGATTATTAATGAAATTACACATAATAAATGTAAAAATGTATCTTAGTTCACAAATTTCTGATATTATCTGATATTCATTTCATTGCCTAAATATTTATTATGAGGATGGTACATATATTCCAAAAATGGTGAAACATTGTTATTCTTAGTGTTGGAAAGTGTAGCAAACTACTTACAGTAAAGCTGCGTACACACTTCCAATTTTTATCGTTCAAAATGAACGACGAACGATCGACGAACGATCGATTGGGCAAAAATCGTTCGTAAAAAAAGTAACCAACGACGCCGACGAATGAGGAAAGTCGTTGGAAATGAACGACCGGACCGGCGGATCGGATTGGACGACGATCGTTGACCATCGTCCGTGTGTACGATCGTTCATTGATCGTCCATGGTCTGAGCATGCGTGATGAACGAACGTTCGTTCACTTCCTGTCGTGCACGTCACTTCCTGTATCGCTCAAACGATCGCATCTATTGTGTGTACAATATCTACGAACGATTGTGTCGTTATCTGTATGTACAGGATCGGTGCTATACGATCGTTCGCAGATATCGTGCAGGATCGTTCGTCGTTCGTTTACCAACGATAATAATTGGAAGTGTGTACGTAGCTTTAGAAGCACGTGCAAAGGGTTCAAAAAGGGATGGATTCAGCAAGTAATTGGTAAGGTAACATCTGGTCAGATGCTAGGTATTGGGTACATACATTAATGTACAGTGTTAAGTAATATAAGAGGTCAAAATTATTGCAATGTAGCTATTGATTGGGGCTTAAAATTTTATATAGATTAGTTATTAAGGAAAATGTATATATATATTTATGTGGTAAATCATCATGTGTATGGTAAACCGTACTCATAGTCAAACATTACCATAAAGCTAAGGCTTGGGAACTGAGGCCATTTAGTTACATACAGTTTTTCCCCATTTCCAAAATGTGGTAGGTACACGCTGGTCCTTACAAGTAACACATGCAGCTAAGCCTTCACACATGAGGTCAGAACTTATAAGAGCCCAGAATACAATTTCTCACAAAAGGAAAGTAATTCTACCATTTGTTGTACACTGTATGTTAACTGGAGATGCCTGGAACTGTAAATTTCTGACCCGATCGAATCAAGTTGGTTTAAAAATTGGATTCAGTCCTGAGTTGGAATTGATATTTTTTAATGGGCTATACTGTACTTGTCAATCCAGCCATTGGATGGGGACAACCGTTATTTGTACCTGTCAGTGACAGGTATAGTAAGGCTTAGCCATTTTAACGCCTGTCTACCTGTTTTGCGGGGTTAGCGTCAAACAACACTCAACTACAGAGAGGTACTTCCAAATTCAGGGAGCATGGCCCACTTTTATTCACAAAACATCAACAGAAATAAGCAGTCTTCCAGGGTTTTTTCCCCCATGGGGGATCAAATCATTCACAGTATAACAGCAAAACACAAATTTTATCCTCCTGGCATTGTGGGTCCCACAAACCTCAACATTGGGAGACCTCCTGGACTGTCCTAGTACACCAGCCACACAGCCACCTGGCCTCTGGCTACAACTTGCCCAGTTTCAAAGGCAGGTGCACTTTTATTATCAATGGCCAGGTGCTCCAGAGCCATTACCAATTTCTGGCATAGCAATGGGATGGGGTGCCTGGCCCACCCATTCTACCACACTGTCAATTAAAAGTATAATATGTGGGAATTGAACCCAGATTTCTCAAATACAAAATACTGATCCAAGGTTGGAAGATTTCTGAATAATTCAGAATTGACTCGATCGAAACCTTCTGACCACCACTATCATGTTAATATTTGACTACAGGTTCAGGGCACATATATGGTTCTGGTATATCAGTGTTAATCAAAGTTTTGCTATGCCTAAGTACATTTTTCAGTATGCTCTTGAACCTACCAATATACATATTACAGCTTATTTCTGCTTAGGTTAGGCAATCATGTGGTTCCCTTGGATCTGGACAGAGATATTATCCTTGCAAACAATTTTAGTCTTATGTTTCTCAGCTAAGTCCACCTTTGTCATCACATTTATTTTTGTTTTGTGTTTCAGACTAGTAGAATGGAGACAAAGACCTTCACAGGTCAGATGAGCAGTCATTACCTCCCAGCCCTGTACAACATGGAGCTGCTTTGATCAAGTAAGTTGAACCACTTGAAGACCAAAGGGTGAGATGACTATGAATAAGTCATCAATCATGAAAAGTAGGCAGGAACCCTGGATCTATTCCTGACTTGGGATTTTCAGACATGCAAAAAATGTGCAATTCATTTAATTGCCTAAATATTTAGTCTCACAATTTATCAGTCCATTCCCGGGCTTCAGGGTGAAGGTTAGACGTCGGAAGCAGAAATTATTAACAGCCTGATTCCATTTGTAACATATTACTTACCAAACACTATTGATTCCTATAGCTGACAATAGGCATTAGATATCTTTGATGTGTGTAGATGAACACAATCAGGATGCCACACTAACTTTATTTCCTCTTGTTACATAGAAGCAACATGTATTCCCCAGTCCGAAGCAAACCAATACATATAGATATCCCAGGAACATGCATAGCTTTATGAAAAGCCAGTTCATTCACCCTGAGCATCACTTCACATAAAGAAACATAATCTGTAGAAAGAAAAATCCAACATAATGAGTAGATTTTTCCAGCAAAAGCTACAATGCCACTTCCATATCTGGGATACTTCTGGTGCTACTGTGCCTAGACTATGGGTAAAAAAGTATTCACATCTTAGTAACATGCAGTAAGGCTGGCCATACACAAGTTGTTTTCATGTTTGATCAAGTAGTGCATTTGACTGTGTCATCACATTGATCAAAAATCAATTCTTTATTTCTGAATTTGATCAGTTGGTTGGAAAATTCCAGTCCTGGACGTGGACAGCTCTGCACTAGGTATCAAAGCAAGTATTCAGCCACGGAATTTACATTATTAAACAAGTCTATCTTTTTTTTATATCTGTTTCTATCCTAGTTTTCATTTTAAGACTACCAAAACTGCATGTGTGATTGAAAAAATATGAATGGCATTTTGTGTAAGTGATTCTGTGCACCTCCATATTTAGATGACAACAACACAAAACAGGTCAGTATGTATAGGCATTAGTACCGCATATACACTTTTTCATGCATGGAATACTGATCATGATATAGGTCTAATTTACTAAATATATAATTGATAATTTTATCATTTTAGTTCAGTATA
>NC_092861.1:54279533-54281075 GCF_032062135.1 Pyxicephalus adspersus
CTTCCTGTTCTTCATCCTACGCCACCTGACCCAGGCGCAAGATCGAGTGACATAGGATGAAAAAATATTTGCCGATCTCTCTGTGCATGAAAATTAGGAGGTGGTGCTGCACCCTTTTTTTTTTTTAAAAAAGGGTGTTGCACATAAAAAAAACATAATTTTTACTTTACATAAAAGGGTTGTCTACCCTTTTATGTAAAGTGAAATTTCTGAGTTTAAGTACGCTTGAATGTTATAAGCATCAGTTTGCTGTAAAACTCTCTTGACTTTTTCTGTCAAGAAGTGAACAAAGAAGAATATTTTTGATTCACACCATTGTGATGCAGTAACACATTGGGCCTGAATAACTAATACTCTCCAAGAATGGAGAAGATAGACTATCATGGGAGAAGCTGGGGGATTCAGCAAACCTGGAATAGATTTCTTCAAAATTTATTTGCTATTAGTTAGCATATGTCCTCAATCCTGGACCAGATCCATTACAGGTGTGCAATATGACCTAGATTCTCCCAGGATAGTTTATCTTCTCCAGTCTTAGAAAGATTTAAAAAATAAAGCCCATTACACACATTGTTGTGTTTCATTTTTACAATGCACCTCCAGTGCAGCACAATGTAATGTACATATGTGTTTCTGTGTGCTCTGGTGAACTGGTAGCTCTTTCAAAATGAAAGGGTTGCCTTTATATAATGCACATTATCATATGACATAAATCAATTCAAGTTTTTGGGTGAATACGAAGCTGTCCAGTAGAAGTGACAACATGAATGTCAACACAATGGCTTTAAATGGTTTCTAAGGATTATGGAAACATAACTAGTAGTGATGAGTATAGTTAGTATGATATTGGGTTTTGGGATCTGCACATCCTCCACATCTCAGAGAGTATGTTGATGAACAAGACCAACTACGAGATAAAAAAAGAATTCTGTGTACACAGGGCTGTGCCTTCATTCCTTCATTTTATCATTGTTGTTTTGTGTTTATGAATGCAATGAATGGCAACAAGCCGGGCGCTCCAGTACTAAAGAGGTTAGTCTAATCCAAATTTTTATTATATTTTAAAAAATACTTATTTTTTATCTATAAACTTACTGGGCAGAAATAGACTTTTTATCAGTCTCCTCATCCCAAGTTGCAATCAAAATTGCATCAAGCAACTATCTTGGTTAGCTAGTTACAAGGTTAGACTTTGCAGCAGGGAGATTATCAGGTACACAGGTACCTAGATGTACAGGGTTATGCAATTTAGTCTCATAGTCTCTCAATTTAACCTAAGTCCTGGAAATAAATGCTAACAATTGCCTAAAGAAAGATGGCTCCATCTCTCCATAGAGAAAAGCAGATGAAATATTGTCAGGGGAGGTACTCTGATCTCTGTACAAAGTGGAACCAGATAATCCACAAGGATACCTTGGCAGGAGTCTAGAGAATGGTGGATGTCCAAGGAGCCCAGGTACATAACCCTCATGCTCTTGTAGTAGGTAAACCAGAAGGATAGGACATCAGACCAAAGCTTTGCACCTGTCTGTCACTTCAACA
>NC_092861.1:54283547-54284200 GCF_032062135.1 Pyxicephalus adspersus
ATATATTTTTTGATTGAAAGGGTGGGTTACTTTTATACCTGATACAACACAGTGCATTTTGTAATTATTTGTGGAGCATACAAAATAAAAAGCTTTAAAACTAAAATGCATAAAATATTATTTTTCATGCCAATTAAAATGTACATATTTACAAATATTACATAAGTATTAGGTCCGACATGGTTTGTTAAAAGAAAAGTCAATTAAGTCACAGTCATTTCACTTAGATTTATTTATCTTTATATTTATATTTTTTTATCATTTAAAAACACTTTTTATATTTGGTGCATGTCAACTGCTGGAAAATACATTTTATCATAACCAATAAAAGAACTGCCTTGTAAAGATTGGTATGCAGTAAAATTAAGCAGACCTTGTATGCTATATTTAAGAGGATCTAAAGATTTTCTGGTGTAATAGGAAACGTCTAGAGCTGTTAATTGTGCCTAAGGAGAACCCTGATAAATCCTTCTTTAGTCTTGGATTCTTCCAGAAAATGTACAAATCCCCGCCTGGTACATGAAGACACATTAGCACCCCTGTGCGTACTGCTTCATATCTGCATATCTGTAGTGTGATATCTAATGTTCTCTCTGCGGGTCTTAAGCTGCGTACACACTGCCAATTTTTGTCGTTGGAAAGGATCTTTCATG
>NC_092861.1:54285102-54286311 GCF_032062135.1 Pyxicephalus adspersus
TGGCTGAATAGACCGCTGACCTCAACCCTACTGATCAATAAATTGGAACACCACATTAAACTTTCACATGCGATACATCTTTAAAAACGTGGAAATTTCTTTTTGGCAGACGTGAATATCCAAACAATAAGGGGAAAAACATACAGAAGTATACTTTTCCAAAAGTTGTGGAAAGTGGGACAGGGCACTCTTTTTAGTAAATGCTACTGGCACAACGGCCCCCTTCAGTGCTGTTAATAGTCTGTACTGATTTGTGTGGCATTATATGTGGCCTTCCTGTTAGGTGTAACCCATTGTTGTCAGTTATTATTAGGTGCAATTGTCACAGCCATTTTAATTGATAAAACCAATGAACACTTGGCTGGAAAATTTCATTTTCCCAATACCCCGTTGTAATTGTTACCATGCAGTTGGCCTGGTTGACACCATTCTTTCTAGCAAGTTTTCCACTGATGTTTGCCATTTTTATATAGGCTATAATGTATAATGTAATGTTTTGCTTACCTGCTGGCTGCTCATTGTTTCAGGGATTTGATGAATCGGGATGAATGGCATGGTATTGGGTTTCCATTGAAATCAGGAGACTACAGCAGGAGAGAATGGTGCATAGTTTGGCTTCAAGTTGTGGTACTGGGAACAAAAACCATAGGAAAAGCAGAAGCAAAAGCATGGCCTCATACTTAATAAATAGTCTCCTTAACACCAAAAGTAATTCTGGCATTCTAGATATTGCTGCATCCACATCCAAAATATAACATGTAAATGACAATAGACCAACACTTTTTTCTTCTAAACAGGAGTAAAGAGTATACGCAGAACAGCATTATTTATCCAGAGTGCAATGTCCCTTTTTTTAATAGATTTAAACCCAGGTCTCCAAGTGTTTACCCAGAGTGCATTCAGCATTCATATATCTTTGAAGGTTTACCTACCTGGAGACTGAAACTGTATACAGTGTGGAATTTTTATGAGACAGGTATATGAATCATATTGATAAGAATTCAGACATAAAAGGCGTATTTATAATTTTGATAATGAATAACAATCAGTTCTCGATAATTCTCGTTCTAAAATATGTCAACATATAAACTAGTAAAAAAGTGGGTTAAAATGTAGAGTATTGTATAGGTTGATCTGTAGCATGCAAGTGATATCAGTAAAGTCACACAGATGACTCTCTTCTAAGAAAATCTGGGCTGAGCTAAAAAA
>NC_092861.1:54289516-54294368 GCF_032062135.1 Pyxicephalus adspersus
CTCTACAAATAACTATTATCATTTTTTTTTAATGCTTTGAGGGAAATAAAAGTGCATTGATGCAAACTTTCCCTGAATTCTGGAATGTTATTTATGCACAGAAAGGGTTAAGTTTAGTTGTACTGACAAGAGGCCTTTGGAATGCATTCTTATTTTCCCTTGAGAGAACCTCTTGCATTGCTGCTTTCTGACCTTATTTTATGATGGTTTATCTATGGTGCTGGGCTGTGATAAAAGTTTATGAAACAGGAGGCGTCACCAGAAGCAGCAGCAAAGGCTACATCCAGCACTGAATTTCTGTTCCCACGCTGATTATAATCTCGGCATCCTATAAACTCCACATATATATTCCTATTGCAGCAAGTGGGGCTTTTATACCCAGCCAGAGTCTCATTTTTGGTCCTATTAAATGTAGCTCAGAGGTTAGTGACTCATCTCAAGTTATTTTAGTTGCCATGTCTCAACTTCCTTCTTTTTAAAGCTATTCAAATGGTACAAGTGAAAATAAACCTCAAAACACACACTAGGACAGAGGATCAATGGATATTTAACATAAAAAGCAGAACTGCGCCCAACTAATTTTTGCGGATGAGCAAAATAATACAGAGACTTTCTGCAGTTCCTTCTTCTCAACAAATACTAAATGTTCAGCAACCAATACACCTAGGCAGTGTAGCAATGCTTGTAAAGCACAGGCATGTAAGTGAAAAAGTACATTTTATGAAATTTGTAAACTTTTTCAACATACTGTAAACAAGCGTACATTTGCCTACATATATTAGTAATATACAAATTGTGCATTGCCATTGTATTGTATTCCCATATTTGAAATAAGTGAAAATGCAGATTTTTCACATAAAAAAGTAAGCACGTCATAGAATAAATCTGTGAAATTAAATTCAGGTGTAACCTATATTAGTTGCCAGTGTTTAAAACTTCATTCTGCATTATAAAGGTGGAGTCTGTCCTATTTAAACCTAAGACATTGAGGGTCCTGTTTTCTCTTTGCTATTGATGTGTGTGGTGTTTCAAGCCAAGATCAAAAGAGACCTCACAGACCCTCAGAAAAAAAGGGTTCTGAATACTTATGAGTCTGGCAAGGGACTTAAAAAGACTGCCAATTTTTAAATTGATTATTTTATAATGAAAATAATTTACAAGTGTCATGAATTTCAAAGAACAGTTAATTTTTCCCACCCTGGCCGCCCCAGCAATTTGAGTCCAAGAGCTTTTTTTCAGGAACCCCAAAAATTGATCTCTAGGGAATTTATTGCAAGTTTTGGATCTGTTTACAAATGTTTTTATAGAACTTTTATATCAATGTCAAAGTACATTCACCTACAACCAGAGATTGCCCCATTTTTACTTGCATGATTGGTGTGCAATGAAAAGTCTTTATTGTCCAAAAGGAACATTAGATCATGACTGATGTTTAAATAAAGACCATACTTTCTGAATAAATGTGCTGTGGACAGATTAATGGTAGGTAGAGTTGTTTAGTAACAAAGACAGAGTTTCAGGAGAACAAAACAACTGTGAATTCTGCACCATATCATAGTATGCTTGGTTAGAATGGTAGGCTATCTTTTATTATTATTATTATTATTATTATCCAGTATTCATATAGCACCAACACTTTACGCAGCACTTTACAAAGTCCATAGTCATGTCACTAGTCATGTCACTAACTGTCCCTCAAAAGGGCTTATAATCTAATGTCCCTACCATAGTCATATATCATATATTAAAGAGACACTGTCACCTTTTCCAAATGACCTAAGGTACAATGTCTCTGCAAATGGCCCCTAGAAACTCCTTATGCTTGCCTTGCCATCAATCCCTTACCACTCCTTCCACCTTTGTGGGTGCCACTGAAATAACTAGTGTTAGTGACCCAGGAAAGCTGTGGCACCACTGCCCATATCATGTGACAATGCTCAGATCAATGTATTGGCTGATAGACATGAGCACTGTCACAAAGGGGTTGGTTACATGCACCTCCATACCCAGAAGTACCCGGTGTTGTGGAAGGATGCAGTGGGTGATGGAGCAATGAGGAAGCACTGATTTGTTAAGTATAATAGGGGCAGTGGCCCTGTTTGCAGTTGCTGTCAATTTGCTCTGCAAGGACAATGGGCCTGATTTACTAAAGCTCGCCAAGGCTGGAGAAAACACGTTCATCATTGAATCTGGGTGATCCAGCAAACCTGGAATGGATTTCCTAAAAGTCATTTGGTATTTGTTAGCAAATGTTTTCAATTCTTGACCAGATCCATTCCAGGTTTGCTGGTGAAAATGTATCCTTTCCAATCTTGGAGAGCTTTAATAAATCGAGCCCAGTGTCTCTTCATGCACGGTATCAGTATTTACTGAAGATCTTCAGCATTTTGGTGGTAATTTCCCGCACTTTATCTCATACATTCCTGCTGTATTCAGGCCAGTTGTAGAGAAAACTGCTTAGTATTTTGCCACCAGAACATAGAAAAAGGTAAATACCATTGCATTAGACATATTCAAATAAATAAATAGTAAAAGGGGAATATTAAATGAAAGAAGGAGATGAGAAAGAAGAGAGGAATGGAGGAAACTTTGTCAGTGGGCACAATTAAATTGTTTCATTCTTGAACAACTCATGCATCTGCCATCTCGTCAGTTTGTCCAGCAGATGAGTGTATGAAAATTATTATTATTATTAATAATAATAAACAGGATTTATGTAGTGCCAACATATTACGCAATGCTGAAAATGTTCTACCATTCATATTAGCTGAAAAAAAGTCAATCTTTTACTGGCTAAAATGATGCAAGTAATCGGGGCTCATATTGGTTTCTTTGCTTGCTTTTATCAAGGTTTGTATGGCCAGCCAGCGATCACTGGCAAATCATTATTTACAAAGGCAATTTAATACTTCATTTATGTATTATATTTGTAATATGTTTAGGAATTTTTTAAGCTTTTTTATCATTTCATCATTTTGAATGAAAAGGAATAGCAAAGTGTCTTGGAGTAGAACCGTTGTGTTGTCATCGGCTCCCCATAAAACTTTCTTTATTATTTGAAACCAGGATGATTTAATTTTTTACAGTTTGACAGAGGGGGCATGAATTAGTACCACACAGAGCTTTGAATGGGTGCCCCCTCTAGTTAATTAGAAGTCATATGACTCATCCTGTCATGGGTCAGGATTTTTTCCGAAACCAAAGGCATGCAAGTGATTACTAAGCCAAGGTAATTTAGGTGGATCTCAAACCATGGATAATGAAATTGCACCACATTTAAATGCACATTCCACAAAGCAAGATTTTGTATTGTGGGATGATATGCTGAAATCTAGAAGGAAGATGGAGTATTTTAATCATGATTCCTGGCTGGAGATTGACCACAGACTATTGTATACCCCACAAGAGGTCTTTAGCAGTGCTAAGAAAGCAGAATGTATCCTATAATATGGTAGGATAATATTAACAATGGTACAGCGCCATAATTAAAGTTTAAACCTAACCTCAAATGTTATTTGTGATAAACATGTAAATAAAAAGCCTCAGATGACAACTTACATTCTCTTTTGCTCATTTCTATAGGAATTGTGGGTTGATATTGCTATATTTAATCATCTTCACTAAAAGTGATGTCACTGTCCCAGATCCAGAAGTCTGGCAGCTTTCATTTGAGGTTTCTCACACACATATTCACACATATATTTTTCTTTATGACAGGCTGGAAAAGACTTACTTTCTTGGTGTAATTTTAACAAAATATTATCATTTCTGGCAGTCCAGGCCAGGCTCAAAGATTTCAGGAAGGAGTATAGAGTGGGTCTTCCTTTTCCATCACACGCAGGGAAAAAAGCTCTTACATGTCTTTATGCAGTCACTGATGGCCCTAATGAGAGGGGAGAGAAACATGGATTGAGGAGAAGTACAAAGACAGGATAATTCAAGAATTTTATTCATCACTTATATCACCATATGAGGAGTATGAAAATCAGCCCATACTGTTGGTCTCCGCTCTTTAACATTTAAATTATTTTCATGCAATGGTGTAAAAATGGGCAAATGCACCTTGGTTTCAGGTCCAATCTGCTTGTATGTAAAATCATCAAACAAATCTTAGATCATTCAGAAATTATTGACAGGAGTATATGACCTGAATTTTACAGACCATAAAGACTTAGGCATAAGTGTATTATTTTACAACTCATACAATTTCAGTTGGATAGGGAGGCAGCCTGTAAATGGGCACTATGTTATCTGTGCAAACATTCAGTTTTTATGATTTGCTACTGTACTGTCAAGATGTGTCAGCAATGCTTTGGATGATCTCACACTACATGTATACAGCTATGAGGTGTTATCATTAACTTATATTTTAGAGGACCACAGAAATGGCCAATAATAATGTCTCATTTAAGAGAACCTTTAACAGACACAATACTAGGCTTGTAAAAAATAAATGGAGCCCCCTTTAACTAAGAAACCAAACAACCATGTTGGGTAAATGCACATTGAAAAAAGGTTGATTGTGCTAAGCTTTTTAGATATCAGTGTGCCTCCTTGTTGACCATAAACTTATTACTTTTAAGGCATCACAAATGGACAAATTTAAGTACTGCAGTTTCCAACTTTATCATGAAAGCATGTAGTTTTATAGTTGGATGTGTTTGGTATCTATATACGTGTCAAAAACTACTAGCATTTTATCTTATTGAGGGTCTCTGCTTTTAGAAAATATTTAACATGTCAAAAGTTTTAAGTAATCATCAGACTTAAAATGTGCATTTTATCCTGTGTGCAAAATCCTGAACATTTGCTTTTGGATTTCCTAATATAACACATGCACATTGGAAAGATT
>NC_092861.1:54296923-54298163 GCF_032062135.1 Pyxicephalus adspersus
AATTGTCAAAAGTGAAAGTTTAATCACAGGAAAAAACAGCCATTTGATAGGGCAGGAAAAATGAATTGCAGCTGGACAGCCACTGCATTGAAATAGCGCCGCTACTACAATTCCCAGCATCACTCGGGTCTATAGACCAGCGGCCTATGCATGGCCTCGCATTGGACTGTTTTATAGATGCAAGTAATGCCAGAAATTGTAGTAGCAGCATCACTCGCATCTATAGACTAGTGGCCTATGCATGACCCTGGATTGCACTGTTTTATAGATGCAGGGAATTGTAGTAGCGGTGCTATTTCAATTTCAAGTTTGGCCCGTGACTTTGTCTACGTTTTTAATTTTGGCCCACTCTGTGTTTGAGTTTGACACCCCTGTGCCAGGGTATCGGTGACATCAAGGTGCAGGAACTAATTTGTGCCCCAAAACATATATGTAAATGTTAAACTATATGAATGAAACAAATATCCCTTCTGCTCCCATAGATTTGCCACACCATTATACAGGAAAATAATTCTGCTTAAACTGAAATGGTTTCACAGATTACTTTTACTATCATCCCAGAGCCTCCTTTATGGCCCACCAATGTGTTCAGAACTCATGTCCCCTCTGAGGAAAACTTTTCTTTGATGAACGGAATGCAGAAGATAAGGATTTTAGTGTAGGCGAAAAAATACGGGGTTATCCAAAAGAGCAAAAATATTTAGTGCGAGAAATTACGGGCTTAGCGGTTAGGGGGTTAATCCTGAAACTTCAGTATGGATTTACCAATATTTAATCATTTCACACTACCATTTGAATTGCTTTTAACAATTTTTTTGTAGTTAAAATAGAAAAGACTACATGTACTGGAAAAAATGTGTTAGTTTACAAGCCGGTTGTGAGGTCTGTGAAGCAATTGTATAATTTAGATTTAGCTTTTCCTGTACATTTTAAATGCCCTTAATGATTGGACCAATCCAGGGGATCTAATTGGTTGTGTTGCAATAAACTCACTTCAGGTCAAAAAATATTACATTCCTGCGCAATAGTTAAAGTACATCGAACACCAAAAGTTTGCAATATTATTATTATTATTATTGTTAATATTATTATTATTATTAATAATAATAATAATAATAATAAACAGGATTTATATAGCGCCAACGTATTAAGCAGTGCTTCCAATAAAAGCTTTATAGAAATACATACTGAAAAGACACATTAAAAGCACACAGTAAAGACACCCACCAATTTAAATGTA
>NC_092861.1:54299380-54301307 GCF_032062135.1 Pyxicephalus adspersus
TGTAAGACCACTATTCCTTAAACTGTCTACAATGACAACTCCTTAATGTAGTGATGATATTTACAGAAAACTGTGATTAAATAATGGCACCAATCACATTGGGAGTTACAGCAGCTGTCTATCTGTATGAAGATGTTATGACGGTTGAGCAGTAAACGCCTAGTCTTGCAGTCTTATCACTTCTCTACTTTATTTTAGGCTAAAGTGCAGCCCAGGAGGAATTTTATTTGGTGAAAAAAAGTAATCATAGTGCCAAGCCACTGATTTTTAAGTAGAATAATAGTAAATAAAAGGTAGAGACACAGTGGGCAGTCATACTGGCCATTTAGGAGCAGGTTTGGCAGAACAATATTTATTGGTAGGTGACAGACATTTTGCCTAAAATGTATAATGAGGTAATGGGTATCCACAAAGATCTGATAATTTGCATAGACAGCACAACCATACCATCATCCTTCTGCATACTTGATGGCAAACTGCTATTGCACATATTGTACAATACACATACCCATGAATTATTTCAGTACCCTACTTTGCATTTGTTTGCATGTTTGTAGATGAACTAATGCTTATTGTTATTATTATTATTATTATATCCTATTCATATAATAGAGACACCTAAAAGCATTTGAAATGGTACAAAACAACAAACTCAATATGAAGGGGGTTGTATAGAGGTTTTCACCACTTCCTTCTATCAACTGTCATTTGTGTCTAATTCAATTAAGACAGAGTGAATGCTTAGCTTGTGAATGTGAAAGCAAAGGGACCCTGGGAAACACAGATACGTCAATATCTGAGGCAATAAACAAAGGGTTACTGTCTGGAGGGTACAAGTGAATTGCTTAAACTGCCACATATTAGAAATTGTTTTAATGGTATTAGTTTTTTTTGTGTTTTTTTTTTCTCTAGGAATCAACAAAATAGCAGTTTTCAGAAAAAAGTGACTATTTAAAACAGGGGTGTTCAAATTACTTGAAATAGGAGGTCTCAAGTGTGACCCCTGACATCACCAAAGTCTTGCACATAATATTAAGTGAATGCCTATAGAGACCTAAGGGAGGCTGTTGGATACTGCAAGCAATGCCACAAGAAAAGGTCAAAAACGGTGGACATGATATACAGTTTTTTGAGACTGGGGACAAACTTCTGGAGATTTACACTGAAGACACGTTACATGAGACTGCTTAAGATCTTTTCTATTACAGCTCTTTTTAAATCAGTGTTTTCATATTTGTGCTCACCGTGGTGGTTTACATTGTATAAAAGGTTTCTTCTCCAATAGCTTTCTGGTGTGTATGGCCAGCTGCTGTGCATCACTGGTATGAAATGGTAATTAACATAAAAATATACAGTACCTACGTTACACAATAAAGTTTTTAAGCATATCAAAAGTATTTTTTTTACTTAATTATCCAATCTCATTTATTTATATTTATATATATATATATATATATATATATATATAGTAAAGTCTGGGTAATAGCTCAGACTGCAGCCAGCACATTTACCACCAAAAGGGTGTAACAGACACAAGACTTTATTGGGATAACTAAAGAAAAAAGCTTCTTTTCAGCAACCCAAGGGGTATAAACAAAACAGAAAATGGCTTACTTCAGCCTAGTTGGGTTTGCCCATAGTCCATCAGAACGTCCCCACGATAAGGATGAGTCCAAGACAAGTATCTTGTGAGGGTTCAATCCCCAGCCTTGGGTTCCCACAGTCCAAAAATCAAATCAGCATCAACAGCCTTCCATGTAACAGCAACACCACTACTTGATTCCCCACCAAGCTGGTTTGCAGGCTACTTCCTGCAACTCTACTCCTCCCTCTCTCTTGCACACCTGAGCCTTTATGGGATTCCCCCCTTTCTGCTGCAACACACCAGTTTAAAGGGAGCAGCGTCCATATATAGGGGAAATGTATC
>NC_092861.1:54302353-54360524 GCF_032062135.1 Pyxicephalus adspersus
TGCGATTACTCAATAACAACAAGTTCTAATATCCTCTTTATCTCCTTGGACACAGCTTTTCTCCAGGTCTCTGGAATGCAATATGGTTTTACAAAGACCTTGATATTTTTTTCTGTCACAATATCATGTTCTATCAGATGGGTGAACCCAGGTAAGCCCGAAAACTTGGTGTTAATCCTCTGGAGGAATTCTTTCACCTCCTGACTTTGAGACTTAGAAAGGGTGGGGCCTGTTTTAACACTGTCAACCCCACTTGGGGCACAACCTTGGCACTGGCCATGGGAGGAACTGGCTTTCTCTCCCTCTCCCTGGTTTCTACAGGGTAATGTGATACACTCACCTGGCCAGGAATTTACTTTTCACAGTGGGTATCAACACAGCTACCCGGTCCCCCACCTGGAATTGTCTTAGCCTGGCCCTTCTATTGTACATTTGGCTTTGGGTCTCTTGGGCACTCAGGAGATGTTCCTTGAACAAACAAACAAACTCTACTACACTCTGATGGGAACTGTTCTCGCTCTTCCATGTTTCTTTCACCAGATCGAGTAATCCCCTAGGCCGCCACCCGTGTACCAATTCAAACAAGTAAAATCCTGTGGAAGCCTGGGGAACTTCTCGAATGGCGAAGAGAATGGCTGGGAGTAGGCACCCTTTTCAACATTATTTTTAGTGTTATATTGAACCTTTCTACCAGGCCATCTGTCTGCGGGTGGTAGACAGAGGTTAGCAACTGTTTAATGGTAAATAGTTTGCATACATCCGCCATTATTTTAGACATAAAGGGAGTACCCTGGTCTGTGAGGATTTCCCGGGGGAAACCTGTCCAGGTGAACAATTCCTGAGTGATGGCCTTGGACAAAGTCTTTCTTAAAGGAATCGCCTCTTGATAGCGAGTTGCAAAATATAGAATCACTAGCCATCTGCACCTCTGTGGCTTCCTGCTGGCTGGCCACGCTTCTCTGCAGCTGCACAGTGGCCAGTGCCAGTTGTCGCAGCAGCTTCTCCATATCAAAAATTTGGGAGCCTAGCCCTTTAAATGTCACTTTTCATTTTTAAACAAAAACTTTTTCTGCAGACGGCAACCTGTACCAGTTTTAATGTCTGGGGATTAGCTCAGACCACAGCCAGCGCACTTACCAACAAAAGGGTGTAACAAATACATGACTTTATTTGGATAACTAAAGAAAACGGCTTCTTTTCCTCTAGTTGGGTAATTGCCCATAGTCCATCAGAACAACCCCACAATAAGGATTCCAGGACAAGTATATTATGAGGGTCCAATCCCCAGCCTGGGGTTCCCACAGTCCATCAATCAAACGAAATCAAATCAGGATCAACAGCCTCTAATGTAACAGCAACACCACTGCTTGATTCCCCACTAAGCTGGTTTGCAGGCTACTTCCTGCATTTCTACTCCTCCCTCTCTCTTGCACACCTGAGCCTTTATCGGATTCCCCCCTTCCTGCTGGGCAGGTGCAACTCCTGATGTCTGATTCCTTTCCCAACACACCAGTTTAAAGGGACCAGGATCCTTATAAAGGGGAAACTGTTTTATTATGCACTTATTTGTGTGTTCAAGTAGTGTTTCCCAGCAATTAAACACACACACAAGGTCATGTAGGAATACGCAAAGGCAAAGTTTTACTTTTTGGTAATGTTCTGCCTATTAGAAGACTGGGAAACATGATTTTTAGTCTATTTGTTCAATAGTTTTCTTCTCATGTACTAAAAGTAGTTTTTGTTGGGTAGTATTAATACTCAACTTTAAAATCATTTTTACTGGTTTAGTAAGAATCCTGATGTGAGTGTAACAAAGGCTACTGGTGCATTATTCATATACATTATTTATATATGACTGCTAATGGCAGTACCCATGTATAGCATATATATGTATAGTACTGCTCTTTTATTTTCACACTTTATTATTATATTTTTCTTCAAGAGAAAAGTAAAAACAACACCCAATGGCCGACGAATGCATGGAAAAAGGATACATCTACACCATGACATTGTTATTATTATTATTATTATACAGTATTTATATAGCGCCATCATATTACGCAGCGCTGTACAGAGTCCATAGTTGTGTCACTAACTGTCCCTCAAAGGAGCTCACAATCTAATGTCCCTACCATAATTGTTATGTTTAACAATTGACATTTTAAACCTGATGAGAGTTATGATGGACACAGTTATGGAATCGTGTCCATGGATGTTCAATGTGCACTAGAAGAAGGACCCTGTCTAAATACAATAATAATAAAGAGAGGTCCATGGGTTTGTATAGTTGTAAAAACATAACAAGCTCACTTCCAGCCCTGCCTAATTCCGGTCCAGCTGCGTAACCACGGCAATCCCATCTAGTATTCCAGCCAGCTACATCAACTCCACACCCATCACAATGCTGCTCTGTTTGATGTCTGAAACAAGATCAAACTCCTGGGCTTTACACATCCTGCTTCCTACACATGCAAAATCATTTTATTAGCAGCCAGGAGAGTTCATCTAAACAGCTCTCATTAAATCTGTTGATAGGAGGAAGTGTGTGATTTCAGCCTCATATGGTCAGCCTGGTCAAGGGGGCTCATCTGAAAGTTATTGGACTCTTACAAGCCTAAAAACATCAACTGAGACCTCAGAACAATGAGCGATACATTACTGTGATCACCTATAAACCATCTGGTTGTCGGCATTGTGATTCACTTAGATGTTTAGCACTAGATCTAGTTATATTTAATTTAGTCATTTATTGGGCCGAATTGCCCAGGACAGGGGTGATGAGGAGAACCGTAAAGGAGAGAGGACCTTCAAAATACAGTTATCCATCCCCTGACCTAAAGTAACCTTCCCTCTCCGAAGAATTGCACTTACTATGATCCTGATGTTTCCTGGTAGCCCTGACTCTTGTCCCATTGTTCTTATCCAGAAGCCCCTGTACAGGGGCGTTTACAACGTTCAGCTTTCATTCTTAGGAATTGAACTGAAAGAAAAAAACTTTTGTAATTTCTCAAAAGGTGCTGGCTGCAGGAAGGCTTTTTTTTCTTTGTCTCCTTGGTAAAGTCATTTTTGAATTTGCACATATGTCCACCTGACATATAGCACAGCGCTGTACAAAGATGACAGGTGCACTCACATGAGTCTCAGTCATATGTATAGCAAGTTTGGTTGAAATATCTCCATGCGCTTTCGAGTGTTGGTGGAACATACACACACATACATACATACATACAATTTTATATATATAGATATTTTATGTAAAGATATATATATTTAATATCATAAATGAAAAAAAAGGTCACTTCCTTGCTGTAGTAGTGCTTCATTAGAGAGATTTACTCTTAATTCATGCCCTGCTTACATCAATTTGGCTAAGAAGGAAGTAAGGACAAATTTGTAGGGATGCAGACAGAAAAAAAAATAAGACAGGGAATCTAGCCTCACCCTTTTCTTCTAAAGAAAATCTTTTTTTAGCTTGGGTTGCCATTGACATTTTCCTTACACTTTCTGTTTTATAAAATACTATCTGCAGGAGAGGACAATAAGGGGATGCTTTTCTGATGAAGCCACCAATAGCAATTAAGTATAAGTCTTTCCCACTTTATTTAAAACTAAGAAAAAGGTCTTGACCTGACATACACTTCAAAAAACATCTGACTCCATATCTGAAATACTTGTTTTATAATGAGTAAGTGTATAGTGAATGCATTGAGTGGTTACTCATCTAGTTCATTGGTTCAGTGAAGATACAACAGAAAATATATGGACAGTAAAAAGTGGTATCAGCAGACAGGGAGAATATAGCGGCCTATGCAGAATATTTACTTGTATCTTGTTCTTCACATAAAATATGCTGAATTCAACCTGTGGTTTTATTACAAGATTTATCCTTGGGAAACCTTCCTTCTTTGCACAAGATTCTTTCTACTTGATTACCAAGTGTTAAAAGGATTTACGAGCCTGTGCTGTCACTGTGTATCCTGGTTATGCAAATCTTTAGATCACATAACAGAAAACAGTATTAAACATTGTCTTCTAGAGACTAATCCATGTTACCCAGAAGACCTTACAGAGGAATCCCAAGCAAATCCTAAGACAATGTTTGCAGAGAAAGTAAAACTTCTTATGACAATGGCTGAAAAGAGGGACATCTGTTAGCTTTGTTTTGTCAAGCCTGTCTGTGAGGCAAGACAGCATAAACCATATTAGAAAGATGTAAAATGTTCAAAATACATTTAGGAACCTTGTGGTGTACTGGTGTGGCAAGTATACGTAGCACACACAGTTACAATGTTCAGTTGTTACAAATGGACAAATATTGTTGGCTAAGAATCTGGAAAAGGTCAATGAATGGGGTTAGGCAGCAATTTGGCATAGTCAAAATTTGAATTCAAGTTTTGCATTGATGTCTATGGCCTCCAATTTATTAAGTTAATTGCAAATCCTCTGGATATTAGCCCCTGAGTATTGTTACCAAAATTGCTTTGGAGGTTAGGGGCACTTGTGGGCTCATGTCCAGAATATTTGGACTTTATGTTTTCCATGAAGTATAGATGAAAAAACACATTTATGAACCTGGTGCAGTGGGGTAATACTGCTTTAATTCTGACCTCAGTACAGATTCCATGCCTTAATATATGAGCCAAATATTTGCATCTGTTTGCTTGAAGCAGAACTTCAAGTCCAATGTCCCAATATAGTTTTTCCTCTCACACCACAATGTGGTAGTGGTGGTGGGAATACATGGGGGGGGGTATATAAAATGATTTTTTTTTTAACAAATAATTTTTATGTATGTCTGCATGTTTTTGCCTCTGCTGCTACATAGCACTCCTTTAGAGATAATTGTAACAAGATCAGGGAACCCAGAAACTGTTTTCAGTTTATAGCTTGATGCTGAAACATCCCTCACATTCTTTATATTTACCTCCTCCTACTACAGGAGACTCTACACACCAACAAGCTGTCTTTTACCAAAATGATGCCTGGGTTAGCCAAAGGGGCCAAGAGAAACTTTACAATTCCTCTAGATTGTAAACTAGGAAAGGCAGGACCCTTCCCCTAGTCTTTCTGGTCTCTCCTGTACTTGTTCAATAAAATTATTATGTGTTGCATACACAGCAATATTTAGGTTTTATGTCAGTATTTATATTGCTAGATGTTCCTATTATAGTGTGCATGGAATTTATGTATTCATAGTACCCGATTTTGTCTCTATTTTACTCTATACAGTAGCAAAAAGGATGTGGATGAAATGTATGTTTTTTATAGTACCTGCTTTTGTCTATATTATACAGTAGCAAAAAGGATAACAGTACTATATAAATTAAACAAAAATAATATTAATTTTAATTTCTGTAATTACACAATTTTGAAGAAGGTTCTTGTGAAAATTGTGTAATTGTAAATGATATAAATATCATCAATGATTAGAAAACAGCAGGACCTTATTAGAAGATATGACAGTACCTTGAGTATAAAATAAAACAAAGTTTGAACATTTTATCGTACTTTTTAATTTCGATTTGATTGATTACAGTGGCCCAAGGGAGACTCAGTAATAGAGAGTGTCCAGAGCAAAGGCTAAGGGTCATATAACCTTTCTATCTTCACAAGGCCTTAATGTGAATATTTCTTGCAGGCATCTCTTTTGAAACATGAACAGCTATACATGATAAATATCCCAGGAAAATTGTAATAAATATTGTACGAGAAGGAAAAAAAATCATTGGCTCCCTTCACTGAAAGGCTGAATATATAAATGCTACCATTTAATTGTATGTGTGATAGTATATAATAGGGGAAACTAGTGTCAGAAAGCTCAGCGTCTTTAGGGCTAGAGTTTTAGGTGTTATATGGACCCATAGTTATTAACAACAGAATAGACAAAAAATAATAATAAAAAAGTAAAAATAGAATGTCATTTAAAGGTACAAAACTTAAATAGAACTAAAAGAATGTGAACATTTTTTATTACATACTGAGGGTTCATTTATAAACTATGAATGGGCCATAAAATGAAGTCCATAGTGTGGAGTATTACTGTGAAATATAACGGTAAGTGGATAGCAATATTGGACACTTAAGTATTGGTGTCATTTTTCTCTTCTTGAGTGGTCACATGCTGTAATTTAGATGTTAAGTTCCAGTAAAATAATCAATTACAGGAAATTACATTTGTGGTTGTGTTCTGTACACCAGCACTGTACAGAGCACCCTCAGTTGCCATGCTTGCTTAAAAGAGTAGTTTTATATATTGCAAACAGTCACAGATTAAAATGAAAAAGTTAGGTTTCAGTTACAAGCATTGTTACAAACTTACCTGTGTATTAAATGACTGTACATGTGCTACATCATCTATAACAAAAGTGAATGTTTGCAATGAGAGAGATTAGCATGAGACATTCTGGTAATTGCTTTAGGCTTATTACAGTCATCAAACGTTTGAAATTTCAGCAAGCTTTACAAAAAAGAACCTTTGTTCAAAGATGACCCCAGGCTGCTTTTTATTGGATGGATAAAGCAACTCTTTAGTTCTTTATGATGTAGTGTATATTTTGTTTACTTAATTTTGGATTGTTGGTGAACACCTTTCTGACATTGTGGTGTTCAGCATATTAGATAGCTTAAAAAAAAATCATATATTGTGCAGAATACATTGTGATAAGAATGTCCACATCCATAAGATAGATTTCACCTGATCAAGTTGTTTGATGCATCCCTTTACTATAATTTAATAGCTCCTGAAAGTAACCATGATTTTAAGGGGCAGAAGACCTATTGTACTGCTTTTGAATTAATGCATTAGGATACCACCATGTATACATATCCGTGACTTTGATCTAACTATAAACTACTACTTACTATTTATTTATGATTACTTTAACAATATGAATTGACTTCTGTGGACTTCTCAATGGGATTTTTACACCTGCCAACCAGTTGCTTTCCTGCTGAAAGCTCTCTATGTGCTGCCTAACTAGTTTCAGAGACCTGCATTGGGAAGCACTAAATAACATTAAAAGCAATAGATTTCCAAGGGCAGAGATGTATGGCACTTTTTAGTTTTAGTGTTTGATAGCAGCTCACCAATTGATTTGTACTTGTTTTCTTGTGTTACCATTTAATTATTACATTTATAGGACAGCCTGTCAAGAAGGGAACAAAAATGCGCTTTTTATATGCTTCTACTTTTTTGAAAGTCTTGTACTCATTGCATACCACTGCAGATCGTCTTAGCATCATCTTTTGGGCACCTTAAGATCCCATTGCATCCTATTGCTGTGTTCTGCATAATAAATGTCTGTGCACATACAACATATTTATCAAGTAGCCACCCTCACTAAATGGAATAAGGTAACACAAAGCAGCCTTGTTGTTTAACTTAGCCTATGTAATCCATGCACTTTTCACCTTACTGTCAGCTTCAAATAAACCTTTGAAAGTGAAGCTTCTCCATTAAAACTCATTGGTCTGTGCTTATTCCATTCATGTGAACTGAAATGATACTCTTTTAACTAGCCGATAAACTAGCCAAAACACTGCCTTTCATTTGCATCACAACAGAAGATCTAATAGACCTGGTGAGACTTCAACCCACATGCACGTCTTCTGCCATCTCTCTATGAGACATTTAGAGCAATTCTAAGAAATAGCTTCTCCATTTACATGCTTACCCAGCTGCTCATTAGTTAAATGGAAAGAATTCCTTCTTTTACCACACTCATTTCCAAGAATAATAATGACCTTTTGTCTCTCCTAACTACTCCCAAACTAGCCCTTAATTGCTGTAGTTACTGAGTTAATACAAATTTATTGCCTTGTAGAGCCACTGAGGATCTCCTGTAGCTTTATATGGGCTATTTTATTTAAGCTACTATCAAATCATTAACATGGCAAATCCATTGTTCATTGTCAAAATCCCTTCAATGTGTCTTGTTCTACATTCTAGACAGTACAGATGGCTTTGTGGATGGGTACTGTATTTCCTTGTAAAATGCCGTAAAAGCCTATAAGATCTTAGTTCGAAATGCTTTGTGTGGAAAAGACACAAGTTTTATTGGAACAGAGGGTGGAGAGGCAACATGTTGTGAGAAAAGAATATAAATAATATTCACTGAAGTTAAGCTGTGGGAAAGTACTAATAAGTAAATGGAAGATCCTGTCTTACATCTTAGAACATAGGTCTATCAATGTGCTTCTTTTTTGTTGAAGTGTGAACTGGGAGAATCAAGTACACTTGATTAAAGTGTATTGTTTTTTGTTTGTTTTTTTAAATAGTGGAAAACAGACTTATTAGATATCAAATAACTGATGGAGATGACTTATTAATTTCACACATACATTCTAAGCTGACTGTCTTTATATTTATGCTCTATGCAAAAAAATAATGTCCTCTCATCATCATCATCATAAAGTAAAATTCATTTTGGATAAAGCAGTGTAAAATCCTCTGCCAAATTTGGATTACTATTTGGATCATCTTTTGGAAGATTTGCCTATTCCCATTATTGTACAGTGTTACCATATGTGGTATAAATGCCTGAGTTGGTCAATAGCACAGATGATGTTTGCAGGTTTGTTAGGTGAGTGTTTAAACTTCAATAACATTTATTTATCTTCCCTGTTGCTGTCCACCAATCTGACCTGCTGACAAGCAACCCAAGATTTCAATAAAAGTTTTGACTAGGAATTTTTCAGTTGGGCTCTCAGGCTGCTGCAAATTTATCACACTCTACTTTAGCAGTATGTTTTTGCAGGTAGGGATCTACAACAGAAAATGTTAAATGAGTAAAATTTAAAATATAAATGGATATACAGAAGATTTTTGTTTGATCCAGCTATTTTCATTTTATCTGTAGGCACGTGCAGACCTCAGCTTAGATTTATGTCCCAAATAGGATTTTTCAAGCTAACTTCCTGCTGCACTAGGAAACTAATTTGTGCTTGGTCATCTTCTAATTTGGAAACCCTTGTTCTGTTTGTTGTTGAGCCACATTTAAATGTCACATTCAGGTAAAAATATGTGAAGCAAAAGGTAAGAATGAAAATAGAAATCATAAAAAACTTTCATATATAAAAAATACTTTAAAAAATGTTCACTTAACAATAGGGAATAAGGCATAAAGGTCCTTGTTTAGGAAGTTCTTGTTTTAGGATGGCAATGCCCTGGCACCCAGTTGCGCTCCAGCATTGTCACCATACCTAATGCAAGGACGATGTACTTTTGTTTCCACTAAGAAACCTCAGAAATGTCAAAAGCCATGACTGGGATGAGTGTATGTAGATAGGAAATGATAGGAGATTCAAAAGATTAGCAGTACTGCAATGTGTCAAAGAATAAAAATAAGTTAAAATCAGTATGTGTGTTTCTTTTAAATTTAAATTAGTATTCTACTTAAAAATGGGAGTTTTGATATGCACATCTCTGATTCTGAATGGGAACAGGATTTTATCTTGACACACAAACTTGCATTGCAATGGAAAGCACAGGAGACTAAAGCTGCGTACACACTGCCAATTTTTGTCATTGGAAAGGATCTTTCACGATCCTTTCCAACGACAAGGGAGTGCACGATGCATGAACGGTGCCGTACATACAGCACTGTTCATGCTCTATGGAGAGGGGAGGGGGAGAGCGACGGAGCGGCACCCTGCTGCGCGCTCTCCCCTTCACTTTCATTACGATCGGCTGTCGTCCATCGTCCGTGGATCCGGCAGGTCGGTCGTCCGGACGATGGACGACACCGACTGTACACACGGCAGATTTTCCCCCGATAATTGGCCGATGCCGATTATCGGGCAATAAAAATCTGACGTGTGTACGTAGCTTAACTATAAGATCCTCCACAGGTGGTATAGATACCCAATGGATCCACATCGTTTCTTCCCTGCCTGACACATGTTGGCGATGCCTATTGAATAGGGGCTCTATGCTACATATATGGTGGGAATGCCTGTCTATCCTTCACCTATTGGATACAATCATAACAGTTTATAATGTACTGACAGGTTCAGACATCCCTAATAACTCTAAATTGGCGTTATTATCCATGATTCCAAGTTCGGTTAAATCTGCCAAAAAAAAATGTGCTACGCCTTTTTTTAATAGCAGCCGGAGCGGTTATTCCCAGGTTTTGGAAACAAACTAACACTCCTTCCATTAAGGATTGGTTTGTGGAACTTGAGAAAAATCAGCATATGGGGATGTTGGTAGCTGAGGACAAAGATCAATATGAAAAATATAAATTGATGTGGTCAGATTGGGACTGGTTTAAGGAATCCCCTCAGTTCCAGACCTAATTGTCATAAAGTGACATACACCCCTTGGCATTGATATAGTGAGATTGATAATTGCCCCATACCCACTACCCCCTCCTCCTTGTTATTCCCTTAGGACCGTATACTTGTGTGTGTCCCCTAGTCCCCGCCCCCCCCCCTTTAGACTTGGTAAAATTCACATTTTTACGTGAATGGCTTGTTATAAAATTTTCCCTTCCACCATTTTCTGTAACTGATTGTATGTTGTTACTCATTGACACTACCTCTGGGTCCTTTGTACTGTTTTGTACATTATTTGTATGCTATATCCAGTTGTTGTACACATTCACATTTATTTGCCCATGTTTATTGTTGTATTTTTGTTATAAAAATGTTATTAAACTTGATTGAAACAAAAATGGGAATTTATTGTTTGCAGTGATTACCAAAATAAACTTCATTCTTTTAGGGTTTATATCTACATGAACTATCAAAACTTTTAGGGATTTTTTCCTACAAGATGTGCACAGACATGTACATGCATGCACAGTCAGAAATCTTTGGTGCAGAATCTTCTTTGGTGTAATAATTTAAAAAAACCTGTAGACTAATGTACATGGCCATAGGCATGTGCCAGGATTTTTTATTTTGATAATCTATATCTATAACTATTAGAAAATTCTCAGTGAGTATTCTGTTTTCTGTAAATGTTTGTCAGAAGATAACAGACTTCTGGGATGGTTTCTTAAAAAGACAGAATTTTACTAGATGAACATTGCTGGAAAAAGCCTGTGAGGCATCACATAGGTCTCTTTGTTTCTACATTTGCAATGCAAATGGACAACTTGCTAGTTGATTTGCTAGAAATGCAAATACGTTTAATTGCCCAACTTCCATTCCACAAGACTCACACACTCTTCTATTTTAGTGATAACACTAGGCACAATAGACAATAAACTCATCCAGAAGAAGTAATGATTGTTAACTAAGTTGTACAGGAACCCCATATTGGTTGTGAATCAATGAATGCAAAATGCCACACTTACTAGACACTCCAGAATCAAAGAACTTTAACAGGAAATATGCCCCAATTCTAGCTATAAGAGACCATTCAAATAATAAAGAACTTTATAGACTTCCAAGTAACAGATGGGTTGTCTATTTCTCATTTGACTTACAAACTGTAAGCATGTATGAGTGGGATATTTCCTGTAACTAAGAAAATAATAGATCAGTATGATGAATGGGGATATTTGTCTTAAGTTAACCATCTGCATTAGTTGTGTAGTTGTAAAGCTCAGAACCACTACGACCCTTCAGATTGATATGTTTTATTCAAATCCATAAACTGCTATTTCTAAGTAATGCTGGATCTGAGGACCCCTCTGTTTTACCACAGGTGCCTAATTATTACAAGTTACTCTGGGAAAATCCATTAACCATTCTGAGATCTTTCCATAAGATTTTGAATATTACTACAGAACCTGTTCACATAATTATTAGTTCCAGTTTGCTTTAATTTCTGCATGTTTATTAGTTCTGATCAGCCAGAAACTATGCTATAGAACATCTGCACTCGGAAAATTAATCTCTCATTTGAGCTCAGAGATCTTTCTTTTAAATCTTGGGCAAATGGTATTGGTGTGACACAATATAGCTGGCCTTGCTCATGGCTAGGTCCTTTGATCTTAGTACCTTACAGAGAAGGATGGATGGTGAGACAGAATCTGAACCTCTGCACCTGTTGCTTTGAGCTTTACCACATCAGTGATGAAAGGGCTGAGGTAACTGAGATGAATACATACAATCACGCTCATCTTTATTTTGTTAACATTGTGGGAAGCCCCATAAATGAAGAAACCGTTAAAGCATTGAACTATACAAAACCATACTGTAAGACTTGGACAGTGCTATCTGCCAACATTCTACCTGAAAGAGACAAACATATGCAGTATATGCTCTTGTATACTTTGTATTTTTGTGTTTAGATATTTGTGTGTAGTAATCATGAAGTTTTCCCCTTTTCTAATTTCTATATTCTGTACTTCTTACGGATAACGAACATAAAGTGTTGATAGATAGAAAAATATCTTACAATGACAAGAAGTGTGTAATGACAAGATCACCAACTGAAAATACAAGTAAAAAGCCTGAGAACATAAAAGCTTCAACACAAAAGACAAGTTTGTTCTTGGGTTTATTGTACACTTCAAGCTAGCTGTACATATGGCAAGTAATAGGCAATTTTAACTGATTTCAATCATCAATGCCGTTACCAATGGTGTGCCTCAAGCCTCTTTTTTTCTGTCTGATAGAATTATTCTAAATTTGGCTGCTTTCGGTTAGCACTCAATAACTACTTACAGTGGGCTAACAGTAACAGGCTTTGTACATTTCCTGTAGTACCATGGTCACATGCCACCATCATTCTCAGTAGGCAAGAGTTAGGTGAAAGCCTGGATTTAAACTGTGGATGGAAAGGGCCTGATTTATTAAAGTTCTCTATGGCTGGGGAGGATACACTTCCTTCAGTAAAGCTGGGTGATCCAGTAAACTTGGAATGGATCTGGTCCAAGATTCAAAACATTTACTAGCAAATAGCAAAGGACTTTGAAGAACTCAGTTCCATGTTTGCTGGATCTCCCAGCTTCACTGAGAAAAGTTTATCCTCTCCAGCCTTGAGGAGCTTTAATAAATCAGGACCATAGTGTCTGATGCTGTAGCCAATTCGTTATCATCCTAGTAGCTAGAAAGTAATTGTTAAATTTCTTAGCTGGGTTTTGATCTACTTTTAACCCACTTCCCATTCCCTTTACCTCTTCTGGCCATTTGCTTTTTTCTGTATCAGCAACTATTTCCCCCTTAATTTCCTTTTATATCTTTTCTTATGTTTTACTACGCATTTTTTGACCACTTTTTCCACTTGCCCCCATAATTTGGTAGGCTCCAGAAGTTTCTCATTTTTTTGGTGCATGCTTCGTGATCCATTCCCCAGTTACTTATTTTGCCATGTTGCTAATATCCTATATGAACAGAGAGGAACAGTAACAAATTTTACATGGATGACATATATCATAGCAATGTTACATTCCACATTATCTGTGCTTGGTTATAAATGACTTGTGTAACCTTACTGTTTTTGTATAGGTTTCTTAAAGTTCTTTGAATAAACCATTCTTACATAAATAAAGGCTTAAAAAATGTTATTGGTTGCTATGGATGTGAGCACACTCTGGTCATTTGTACTACATTTTGAAAAAAACACATGGGTTTTAGAGTCGATCCACATAAATTCTACAGCTTACAACATAAGACTTGGTTTAATGCTTGTGGTCTATTTTGTTTCAGTGTATAATGCTAAAGCTCAACTCCATTTAAAACTCCAGCTTAGGTTTTAAAGCCAAATTCTTTATCGTACTTCCCCAAAACTCTAGCTATAAAGCTGGATATCTGAATTTGTTTGCAGAGTCTACAGCTGTGTCAATTTGCTAAAGGCAACCCCAGCCTCCACTTTTTCAGTAACAATAGTATTCAGGTAGGTCAGACCAGTGATACATGAGTTTAAGTACTTTTGCAAACTTTGACCCACTGCAAACTAACACGTAACAATGGAGGAAAGCAAAGAGGGAGATTTAGGGCAATACTATTAGATACATATAGCAACACAATTTAGTAATACTTTGTTTAGGATGATTGTGTTGGCTCTATGGCAACAACTGGACAATCAATGGACAATTGATTTTCCACCCCACATGTGTCATTGTGAGAGAATAGCAGGTCTGTCATTTAATGACAAAAACATTTTGAAAAGTAATACAATTATGTTCCTAAAAAAAAGTGTCACCTACCCAGTTCTATCAGATCAGTAGGCAACATTTATTTTTAAAAGAAACACTGTTGATATCCTTCAGCTACTTGCTCTTATACTCTCCTATGAAGAGTGTATGAGGCAAATAGAGACAACACAGGAGAGTAATCAGAACACTGGAACAATATAATGTCCTTTCATAACAGGAAGTGCTTGAATATGGACCTTCATGGTCTATGTATTTTGGTAATGGAAGGTCATAATAAAACAACTGACAAATACTTTTAAATGATATTGCCAGTTTAAAGATTAATATTTAAAAAATTAGGATTATATACCATCTAGGCAAATATATTAGACACAGATTAATAGAGCTGTAATTAATAATTACCATCAATAATACATGGACTTTTACTTGCATATTTACCTGAAAGCAGTGTAAGTACCTGAAGGTGACAGAGTATTTGTACCTGACAGCCTGCAGTTATGCTGTGTACTAATGTCAGATTTCTGTCACTGGAAATGATCTTTCATGATTGTTTCCAGCAATACTAGAATGATCAGATCTATGGGGGACTAGCAGGAGGCAACCCCCTGCATTCTCCCTTATGGGAAATTACAGCAGTCATTCCAGGTCTTTATCACTAAATGATGCTTTAGAAGTCCTGTATACACACTACATTTTCAACAATTGTTTGCCACAGGTGACAATTATCTAGCATGCATACAAAACTTAAGAAGCATTTAAATTAGCTAATCAGTTCATGGCTGGCAAGAAGCATTCTGATATGAAAAGAAAGGTAATTGACAGAGAGATCATCTTATCATTGTGCTGTTTTCCAATTTACTGCCCATCACATGACAATAAATGGTCCGGTGTTATGCTGCAATGGTAAACCACTGTCTGTCCATGAAAGAAGGTGTGGTCCAGGACAACCAGGTCGCAGAAGTGGTGGGTTAAATAAAACTGGCCATTAAGTCAAGTACTTCTAGTGGCAGAAAAAATTTTTTGGGACAAAAGCTTTACTTTTGACTGGAGTTCTGCTTTAATGATAATTTAAGACTAACAAGCAGGAATGTGTTCAGTAAGAAGTAAGTTTGTTATGTTATAAACATCTATAAAAGCTGTAGTCATGTATACAACTTCAAGAGCCATCACCTACCTTTTCCTATCCTTGGAACCATCCATGGAGCAGCAAATCCAAAAAGCCCTCCTATGCTGGAAAACAAAATATTCTACTTTTCATTTTCTGGCGGAGTCTTTCTTTAACTTCGAATGGGTCCCTTAATGATAAATGATAACATGATAAAGAATTGTGGGTCAGTCCTCAGCGTTCTTAGAAAAAGTCAATATTTGCATATTAGAGTATCCTGGTGTTCAGGGCCCATGGGATGCTCTTAATGAAAATAAAAGGCACATGCAGACACATTCCACTTCTATGATTCACGGAATTTCTAAACAAAAGACCCATTCAGTCTAAAGGGGCCCTAACATCTTTCACAATAAAATTATTTTTGTGTTGAGATGCAACCAAAATGCTCCCTGTGACACTTCCTCAGAATACAGGTGAAAATTAAACTATATTTTTGATTAGTTGCTATGGACCACAAGAAATCTTAATAGTAACACAGTTTTATTACAAGAAAGCCTTAATATTTTCCTAGCATTTCCAGCTTTTACATGCACCTGATTCAAGTTGCACTGTTGTTTTTCACAATCTTGCACTCTCTGAGCTGTGTGTCTTAACTATGTCTAAACCAGTGTTGAGGGTCCCTGCTTTAGTGCTGCCCAAAACCATAGGGCTGATCAAAAACATAGTCACTTCCTTTGCCTTTAGCAAATAAGTTCTGCAACCTAAAGTGTCAGAAAAGTCAATATATATATATATATATATATATATATATATATTTATATATATATACATATATATATTCTCCTAATGATACATTCCTTCCTTCCTCATGATCCAAAAACGTGTTCAATTAATCCCTATAACTACCCATATATACTTTGTATCTATTGCATCAAGCTACAGGTCCTTAATGTCTGTGACTAGGTTTCATGCCCTGTTTAGAATATCTACATTTGTTGCACCCTATTGTTATGTGGGAGCTGAGACTACAAATGTAACACCAGCATCCATGATGTAAGGAATTATGGGTTATGTAGTTTCACAAAGCTGATTTTGCAGATGCTCTGCTTCTATTGTTTAGCCAAAAACAGTGAAAACCACCATCAGAGTCCACACAGTTTAACTGCATGAACAAAAAAGAAGGAACATTTTTCAAAGAAAACCTATTACTTATATATAATTGTGAGCTTTTTGCTCTATACTGATTCGTAATGTTAGGACTGTGACTTTGGATCTAATTTAGCTTTTTGTGTCAGGATTAAGTGCTTAAGCATCAGAAGTACAGGAATGTAGGGAATAGCCATTTCAAGTGCTTAGTTTAGAAGAATAGTTACAGTAGTCAATGCATTTCATCCTAAGAAATTGCACACAGAGGTGGTTATTGCCTAGTGGAATTTTCTTGTGGAAAGTGATTCGGGGGATTTTCATTAGAGCAGTTTTGCCAGCAGAAGTTTTAGCCTTGCTGCACAATGAGACCATATAAATCATCACTATAAAATATGTAAAACCTGACGTATTACTGAACGTGTTTTCCAGCTCAAACACCTTTTAAAAGTTTAATGACATCATGTCTGTAGCTATATTGTTATAGATTGGTCGGTCTAAGTGACTTTCCTTTCTGCTCCTAAATTTGTCAGATCCGTCACTGAATACATTTAGGTTCCTGGACTTGGAAAAATGTATATCATACACAGCGTTGGTCTGACAAAATGAAAGAAGGATTTATTTCACTACCAAAAATACATTTCTGAACTAAATTCCATAACTAGACATTCATCCTGTGCCAGAATACCATCCAAATTCTTTTATAGATGCTGTTAGCTATCGACTTTAGATGTAGGTCAGGTCTGCATGTACAAGTAGTCATCAGACAGCCATGCATGCTCCAGTCTTTATCTCAGGGAAAGTATTACACATATTTAAAAAAAATTAGCCTAGCTGATTTACTGCTTATTAAAGAAAAATCAGTGTTGATGCACACAGAACTAAAACATCATTGGTTATCAGATTCAGATCTTCTCTATTATCCAAAGTCTGCGTTTTGCTCATGCACATGAAAGCAAACAGGTATACTTTGCCAGCTCTGCCAGCTGCAAATATTCACCTTTCTTTGCATCTTACATAGGAATGAGAACTCTCTACCCACACTGTGACAGAACTGAAGCATAGTCAGATGCATTGCCCTGGAGTTGCAGTGCTTTGCAAAAATCAATATTTTTTTGGAGAAAGAGAGGTCATAAAGAGGTCTTCTCTGGTGCTTCTGGAGAAAGGGATCCGTGTAATTCCAACTTTTGTTAAAAAAAAAAAAAAGTGAAAGTTAAGAATTTTGTTAGAATGAAAACAAGCTACAGACAACAGTTTTAATTGTGTTATTGTTTTCTTTTTGACACCTACATGGATAAATGTATTTTTCATACAGTTATTCTTTAAATTACTACGGTATTCACTCAATCCTTCATTTATCTACCCCAATTCCTTGATGCAGACTTCTGGAAATCACAGGATCTACTTACTAAAGGTCTCCTGTTCAAGCAGTGTATGTGAATTAGAATCTCTTTTTATTTTTTTGAAAAGGTCATCCACTATTAGATGAAAAGGAAGTTTACTGTCCATAGGTAGACCAAAGATTTTAACTCTCTGTTGGCTACATAGTAAAGCTCCAATTAATGCAAAAATAAAAAACCCAATATCAATTTTGTGATAAATAAGGCACAGTACAACTGGCTGGAATAATAAAAATAAACACTTAAGGTGCGTACACACTTCCAATTTTTATCGTTCCAATCGAACGACGAACGATCGATTGGGCAAAAAATCGTTCGTAAAAAAGTAACCAACGACGCCGACGAACGAGGAAACTCGTTGGAAACGAACGACCGGACCGGCGGATCGGATTGGACGACAATCGTTGAACATCGTTCGTGTGTACGGTCGTTCGTTGATCGTCCATGGTCAGAGCATGCGTGATGAACGAACGTCCGTTCACTTTCCTGTCGTGCACATAGTTCCTCTATCGCTTACACGATCGTATCTATTGTGTGTACAATATCTACAAACGATCGTGTCGTTATCTCTATGTGCAGGATCGGTGCTATACGATCGTTCGTATATATCGTGCAGGATCGTTCGTCGTTCGTTTTCCAACGATAATAATTGGAAGTGTGTACGTAGCTTAACATTAAGTTTACCCTAGTACTGATAAACCCAATACATTCCGCACCATTAACAGTGAAGTGGTTGACAATATCACTATTATAAAATTTCTAATATTCTAGAACAGTTTCTCAATCAGGGTTCCTCCAGAGGTTGCCAGGGGTTCCTTGAGCAATGAGCAATTTCTGACTCTCAGGTCAGTATACCTGATACCAATGATCTTTTCAACTATCTGTAAGGGTCGTTCCCCAATGTGCACCATGCTATTACCGTATACTGCGAGCTGCGGCTATACTACGTATAACAGGGGTTCCCTAAGACCTGAAAGTTATTTCAAGGGTTTCCCCATGTAAAAAGGTTGGGAAACACTGCTCTAGAACAGGTCCCCAGCCAATTTAAAATGATACATTGTTGCTTTTATATAACACTTATTTAACACCTGTTACTAAACCACTGTTTATATATGGTAGCTGGCTCCATGTGCAGAGTGATGCTGACTGACAGCTAGAACTAGAGCTAGAACAACAGAGAGAATTGGATTACACCTACGGGATTCCTGAAGAGTCTACTTAAAACAATACTGTCACGCATAAAAAAATAAACATTTTACCTTCATCAGAAACCTAAATGAATGCTGCTTTTGGGTAAATATGCCTTTTCCAGGTCAAATCTCCATTGCACGGAAATGATTCACTCAGTTGTAATAACCAAAACAGTTCCCCATTACAATAAGGAATGTACTTTACAGTTTGCCATAATTGTGTATAATGTATACTTCTAAAGCGGAACTATACTTCCGCAATTACAAATTGCAAGCAGACAAGGTTTTTTTAATTGAGGACGGTACAATCATGGTGGCCTGGTTGCAATTTTTGTTTTTTGAGCTATAGTTCCACTTTAACTACATGCAAAAATGAAGTTATTAGAGGTCTATTATATTCTTACCATAGATTATTTAAAAAACTTGTAAATCTTGTATTACAGTTGTATACATCTTGGTAAAAACATTCATAAATTGCCCATTTAGTCTTGTAATTATCTAATTATCTGCAACTATGATCCATTAAGATGTATGTCCAACTACTTCCAAGATGTTTGATACATTATGTGTTGGCCACATCGTTTTCAATCCAGAACACTTAAACTGTGTACACACGTGCAATAATTATCGTTGGAAACGAACGACTAACTACTATTCGTCCGATAATCATTGGGCCACAATAGTTCGCTATCTTTTGTGTGTATGGTCCTTCAGTAATCGTGGATGGTTCTGCAGTACACTTTCTCCTTTACATGTCACTTCCTGCATCATTCAAACGATCGTATCTAGTGTGTGTACACTATTGGTGGATTATATTTGAACGACCTGTACAGCATGTACAGAATTGTGCACAATACGATCATTCAAAAAATGTGTGCATAATCGTTGGTCGTTCGTTTTCTAACGCGTACCTAGCTTTGTTGGGAAGAACATTACAGATCTCAAAGTTCCAAGAGCATGTGGTATCTGACACTCTTTACTATTCACTCAAAATTCCAATAAAAGCTCAATAACTATAGAACATTTTATGTGTCTGACCCAAGATATGCATGAAGGAAACTCTATATGCTTTGATAATGAAAAAACTCCATGCACAGCACTGCTTCCATTCTCTGGGAACATTCCAATAATGGGATTAATCTCAGCAGGATGTGCTTCGGGACATTTGTCACCATTTGTTTGACCACAGTAGATTCCCTGATGTTCTTCCTGTTTTGCAAATCCTCTAGACTTTAATTTTATGCTGATCCCAAAGGGGAATTTACTGACTGGCAAAATAGAATACCTACTAATACAGACTAGCATTCATGTTAGTAAAGAAATGCAAGATGGAGGGGGAAAGTTCTAGATGAAGTTTTGTGTAAACCAACCTCTGGGACCCATTGGCAGCACTGGAGAACTTGATGTCTTGTATAGTTACTGACAATTTTAAACCAAATAGAAAACTTACAATAATGTGTTCTGACAACTTGCAACCCTGTTCGTAAGGTTGACTGGTAAGCTAAAGACAATATGATTAAAAGCTATTAGATATATTCATGGTTCAACAAAATGACTATAAATAGTACAAATACATTTTACCAACCAAAAAAAACTATTTTTTACAACTTATACATGAACCTTATTATTTTTTGCTGTGAATTCTTTTCAGTAATTATGACATCATTCTAGAAGACCAAACTCCACAATATACCGTATATACCTTTGTATTCCTGAATCTATAGGTAAAGGTTTCACAGGTCAGAGGTACACAAATACGCATAAATAGCAATAGATCTCTCTCCTGTTTATGTTGTTTGATGTATTGTACAAGCTTGCAACACACTTCATCTTTCAAAAAAAAACTTACAAAAAGGTAATATACTATATATGAGAAAATACGTGTCCTTAGAGCCTGCTCTAGCTTCAAAGTGGAGAATAGACAACCTGTGTTTGATGACGAGTCAAAAGAAGTCTGTGTTGTGGCTTGGAGGTAATCAGATAGAATTACTCTCAATTCACAGTGTTTTCACACTAACAGGTATTTCAATTATATCTCACTACAATGAAATCTATGCTGTACATCCTAGACCTTGTTTATACCCATTTTTAGTATACTGAATGTAATGTATGTGTAGATTTTCTTTCCCGTTTGTATGACAAATAGCATTGTGTTGGGGTTGGGTTTCTAGATTTCTTCCAATAGTTCTTTCTGTATGTAGTTTGACTGTTATTCCTATGTGTGTGGGCTTTAACATAGACTCTTTTGATTTCTGGAAGCATTAGATTAGGACCAAATCTAGTCCCATACCATGCACTAGTCAGTAAACAGCTATGCATTTTCCAGTCTTTATTCCAGGAAACATATTACCCAAATTAAAGACTAATCAACCTGGCTGATTGACTGCTCATAAAAGAAAACTTGTTTGTTGTTGTGGTCTTTTGCATCAGTAGAGCCGAGCCATATTTGTAATACAAATCCGGAATGCATGTCTTTGTTGCATTTTACTATCCATATTTCACATACTTCTCACATCACACAGCACATTATCCTGATATCACTCTAGCAAGTCTAACTGGCAAAAAATATTTAACAACGATAATAACTAAAATAACTTTTTTTTGTAAATGATCAATGTAAAAAGACCCTTTTTATATCATTTAGGTGGAACATGGTAATCAATACTTCCTTGCAAAGAATTGTGGAAATCTGTTTTGCATCTAAACTTTGCTAAAATACCAACAAGGACTCTAGCAGGACTCTAATAATGACCACAGCAGATGTGGATCCAAGAACTTGATCTGGTTTCCGGAAAGATATACACAATTGGCAGGTGGATTACCTCTCTAGTACCTACTAAAAAGGTACACTTTGGGTGGACTGACCATTTAATGAGATTATAAATATAGACATTTTGACTGTTAAGCTTTCAAGCAAAATCCACCTAACATATTTACTTAATAGGATGAAAAAATGTGTTCTTTTGTTTTAGCAGAGTGATAAACATTTAGATGCTGGTTCCTGTAAATCAGTGAAAAGACAAAACTTATAGGAATGTAAAGACCCAAAAAGAATGAAAACCATGTTACATTTGTCTTGAAGTCCATAATTGGCTCCTGGAAACGATGAAAATCCCCTTCAGATGCAGCTGCTTCTCTGGCTTTGCCTCTTAGATCAGGTCAATTTAAGGGGAAAAATTGACTTGCTTATTTAGTATTGTACAATAAAGGATTAGAGAAAATTCCTTTCTGGTATTCTTCAGACTTCGTTTATAACCAGAACAACAAAGTCTGAAGTCAACTAGGAGCACTCTCAGAACCCCAAACAAAACCAAATCCAGTCTGAAGTCAAACAGGCCCACTTGACATTGTATAGCACTTCATGTGCAGGCTTTTTCCGGGTAGGCACAAAGAGGCTCAGTGCAACTATGCAACTGCTGCAGATTAGGAAGCAGCCAGCGACATATTGTCTGCCAGTATAAATGCCAAGTAGTATTCTTTTATGAGGGAGAGCTTTGAACATGCAGAGAATTAAAATATGTGTGACAGGTACCAAAACAAATTAAGAGGCAAGTTCACTGAGGGTTGACAATTCAAAGACTGAAAAAAGAACAGGGGTGTCTGGTGCTGATGTTGTATTCTACTATATAGAATCAGAATGCCGCCCAGGTTTTGGGGTTTGAGGAAAATATTCATGTAATGGATATATGATGTAAAAAGTATTTATTGGCAAGCAGTGATTGTTGTTTATGTGTCTTTATCAAGCTTGAGGAACAAAATATTTTCTTGGCACATTCATTGTAGAAACATATGATCTGTATAAATAAAGCTCTGCAAGACCGGAGAAGATACACTTCCATCAGTGAACCTGGGTGATCCAGCAAACCTGGAATATATCTGATCCAGCAATAAAGACATTTGTTAACAAATAGCAAATGACTTTTATGAAATCCATTTCAGGTTTGCTGTATGACCCAGGTTCAATGATGAAAGTGTATCTTCTCCAGCCTAGTGGAGCTTTCTTAAATCAGCTTTCTTAAATCTCATACATTAAGCAATTCTGAAAGTACAGCAATGGAGATATTGAGTGAAAGGTAAAAAAGAAACCAATTTATAATAAAGCAATTTTGATTTATCATAATGGTACCTAGTAATCAATAAAGCTTTTTTTCCAGACAACACAAACCCCACTGCCACATCTCCCTCTCACACCCCAAATGATTGCTGGCATACCAAAAAAACATTTTTTTTGAAAAAAAAAGTTGTGGTCATTTTATCTTTGAGCCTGCTATCTTCTCCTTTTTCTTTGTTTACAGAGCTCCTTCGTCTGGTGTCCAGTCACTGTCCATACAGACGCTGATAACATCTCCAACAGCTGCCTTCCTGCATCGGAACCAGAACCATGGTGCTAATAGAGGGGTCTGGGGACGTCATCATGATGTCATCACCAATCCTTCATAAATGTTATTCATCCAGTTTGCTCTGTGCCTAGGGATAGAAACAGATGTGCAAAGATTTTTGGTAGCGTAGATGGAAGGCAAAATATCAATTGACTTAATATAACAATCCAACAGCAGAGAGTCCTTGCCCGTCTGATGCACTTCTTCTATAAAATACCTTTTCAAGACTGTGAAAAAGCCTTTTAAGGATGAAGTGTTTCAAGCAGGTTGAGGACACTCTACTTTGGGATTGTTATAATTAGCACACTTGATATTGATATAATAGCACACAGGATTTGTGGGTGGAACATTTGCTATGTTATTTTTTTTATTTATTTGTTATATTGAAATTTTTCTATATTTAGTTTTTTATAATACTTTAAAATTGTATAACAATTGTTTTCACTTAAGATTCACCTAACCTTTACCCAAAATGTACAAAATTGTTTCACACTGAATGCAATTCAAGAATGTGTGAATCAACCATGATTCATACATTTTTCTAATGGAATGCAATGTGAAAATTTGGGGTAAACATTCTGTGATTTTAGAAAACATATACAAAACAAAACATTTTAATGCTTTTTTTAACAAATAGGAAGAGCCTTTCATGTTTATTCGACTGACCATCAATCACTTCAAGGTGAAACAGTAGTGAAACAAAGAGCAAAGAGTGTTCCATCGGGCAGAAGGAATCACCAATTAGGAAGGGACAGACCAATTAAGGATCAAGTTTTAATTGGCTTGAACAGTACACATTGATGAGTTTGATAGCAAGGTTTATTTCACACTGCAATGTTTTTTTTTCAATATATAATTATGTATATATATATATATATATATATATATATGCATTTTAGATGGCTTATGTTTTATGATTGCTTCTTACTTGCTTTATGCTATGCTATTCTAAGTTGGTTGTTCTACTATATACTTAGTTGGGCACACAACTGACAATCACATGTAATATCTTGCAACATGGGATTTCCCCAGTGTTCTACAATGGAACAATGGCATGGAATGACATGCAAAGCTTCTCAGTGACCAGAATACAGCTGGACAAATACAAGTGCAGGAAGTAAAGGGGATTTCAGCTTTAGAAGCTAAATGATTAAATAGCAAAATAATGTGAGACCAATTTTTTGGTAAATGAGTACAATTTTTGGGATAAAATATTATATATATGTGATTCACCCCATATTTACCCAAACTAATTTCAACCAAAAAATGGGTAACTTTGTAAATGTGGGTAAAAGTTGGGTAAATCCTAGGGGAAATAGTTATAAACATCTAAAAATATAAAAACCAAAAGAAGTACCATATATATACCATGGTACTATGACCTATGACCTGGTGGTTGTTCTAGACCACATATGAAGACAATCAAAAGAAACTTTAAAAATCAAACTTTGAAATGTGATTCCAGTAGCATAACAAATGATATCTGGCCCCTGGAGCAGGTGAAGACACAAACATACATAAAGGTAAACTATGGCATTGCTCATAGGGCAATGATGTCATTATGCAGTGATATGTGAGTGACGATTGCCCCTTTTTGGTCATTCCTGTGAATTGTGAGACTTCTCTTTACTCTACCAGGTAATTTGATCTTCAAACGTAGTTGGACAAAACTATTCTAAGGTTTTATGTTAATGAGCTCCATTTTCACATCACTAGTTTACAGTTCCTGAAAAGATACAATGGTGGGAATGGAAAACCCATACACATATGTGATCATGGCTACTGGTCAATATTTGTAAAATAATTTTATATAGTACTCAAAATAAATGGTAAAATTATTTACTTATCCTTGTGTTTACATTCAATAATCTCATCCCAAAAGTGTTTAAGTGTCGACAAATAATGTGACCTAATGGGTCCATTATTTCATTATCTTAAGTGCATCCTTGATGATTGTACTATGCAAACATAGGCTTGGTGTAAAATTCAGGTGTCTTCATAAACGGTATAAAAAACCTGGAACCTACCTTTTTTTTCTAATTGATGCATGTTCTACATCTGTTAACCACTGTCCAGGGTCTTCTACTTATGTACCCACTGCATTGAGACATGTAAATGATCTCCTGCCTCACACAAAAAAATAGTTTAAGCCTAATGTCTTTTTCATATTAGTGAAACACTTTTTCATATTTTTGTACTGTTATCCCTTAGGTGCATATAAACAATGGAAGATCTAATTTCTTAGGGGCACCAGCAGTGCCCACCAGTTAAAACTTGGGAGAGTCCAGGAATCTGATGTATACAAAAATATGATAGGAGAACAGATTGGGGTTCCAGTCTAGGCCGATAGAGTGCCCCTGTAGCCTCATTTACCACTGTTTGAATATCGGACAGTCAGTACATTCCTCTGTTCTCAACATTCCTCAATACATTCAACTCCTTAGGCCATTCTGTGGGCTTAGAAATACTAACAATTTTGCCCCCTCAAACTTTGCTGTTTACTTGGAGTTTTTTAAATTATCCACATTCCTGTTCAGCACATAATCCTGATAAAAATATATAATATTATTACAACTTAAAAATGTATCAGTCTTTTTAGAAGAAATATGGTAAGGATCCAAAAGTATTGGTTAAATTAACAAATAATTTACATCATTTTTTACAATATGATTGGCTTTGCAACAGCTACTATCCGAAACCATATAGTTTTGTACACATAAGTATAGCAATCTAATGTTAAATTTTGCAATGATCTTGCATGCCATTACTTTATGACAAGGTACTTAGTTATAAATAAAATCTATGATAAATAAAGAGAAAATTAATGCAGATTAGACCGCTATATTTAAATTGGCATGGACAAATTACTGTCATTAGTGGGTTTTCTGGCCAACTATAGCCAACAATGCGAATAGGCATTTAATGTGAGGACGATTTCCTTTCCACATAACTGGAAAGGTATAGTATATACTCACAAAATATATTGGGTGAAGATTTTTAATCCCTTTAGTAACTTCAGTGTGTCTCATGGGGCAAAAAAAATATTTTTAAAATCACCAACTAACAATTCTGTTAATAATCTATTATGCTCGTGTAAAGTTGCAACCATTGAAATAATTCTTTAAATTCATTTTAAAGTCAACCAATTACAAAATAATATTGTTAAAGTTTGTTTTCAAAAAACTTTCAGCAGTGCAAAATTTTAAAAATTAATAAAAATGAGTAACCAATTTTATCTAAAATTTAAACAGCAACTTATCTTCAAGCAAATAAAATGTGGGACTGTGATGTGATGCTAAGATAAATTAGGATGTCCTATTGCTAGAATAAGGAAAGCAAAATGATTAATGATGATTTATGCACTGCCTGTATATTTTGCAGTGTGGACAAAGAGCTAGGATTATTTTGGCATGGAGGAGAACAAAGTCAAGCTGGAAGGTGACTCTGCAGAAGTACATGACATGCTTCTGGATAATTAGAGGGCATCTAAGTCATCCATCACAAGAGCACACACACATACTCACCTATCTTGGCACGTCCTCATTTTAAACTTCAAAGAGCCATCTTTTAGGCTAAATTTTTGCCATTGATCATTTCAATGCATTTTCTGCTAGTTGCACCACAAAAAAAGAATAGTTGTTTTATTTACAATGGGGAGAAAACCCCTCCAAGCTGCTTCTTGATGGACATCAGCAAATAAACAGTTAATAAACGTGAATTTATTGCAACATCTGTCACAAGCCTGCAGCATGGTTAACCTCTTCAACACCACAACTCGCTGTGGGTGTTCTAAGGAAAAAAGCTAACCACAGTCCAATTGCTATGAAGGGGTTAATTTGAGAGTAGATGATTAAACCTTTAAGGACATAGATTGATTGGGGTCATAGGGGTCTACCCAGAAATAAAAGCCACAATACTTATCTTTGAACTACAGTGTCCAATTGATTTGCTGTGGCCCATTACCCAGCACACTCCAGGGTATTTGGCAATGACTGATTAAAATATTATTTTTGTCTTACTTCCTTAAAAAAAAATTAAAAACTATAGGAGTGTAAACGGAACAAAGCAAACTTTACATAAGTGCTACTAGTCTTTATATATTTCTTAAGGACTTTGTTGTATGTAAAATGCTCAATGCACAGTGACACCAGGACAATGAGACTTTTCCTTACAAAGACATTTTTCATTTGTAAAACTGTGATGTCAATAGCATGCCACGCGTGCCTGCGGCTTAATTCATATTTAAATGGAAGACATGCAGTGCGCAATTAGGGGTTATCTAGAAACATTTATTTTATAATATAGACAGAACAGGTAAATTATTTTATCAATGCAGCACCCTCAAAAAACACCTGGACATGTAGCAATTCACCAATAATATTATTGTAAGTATTATTATAGTAAGCTTTACTTAGTTGTTCATGACAAAAATGTAACCTAAAGCAGTTTACTAGCTCTTGGATGTAATGGCTGTATTATTTTTCTAATTTTGTATATGCAAATGTGTCAGGCTGCACATCTATCTTGGGCTAAATTCACATGAAGCTTCTATAGGCCGGCTAGCTGGCAGCCACCAGGCTAACCTCAATATACCCAAAATGCTGCTGAACATTTTCCAATGAGACCTAATAAATCTGCACTGTATGTAACAGATGGGCCTTGATGTGACCAGTTAGCTCACACATTTATCTAAAATTGTATGTAACTAAGAGCTTTGTTTTAAAACGAGAAATAGATTTAAAAAGATAACTTTTCTAACTAGTAGGGAAAGTCATGGGTAGTTTGTTAGTACTTTTTGACAAAATAAATTTTAAACAGCTCTAATTTTGTCTGCTTGGCCAATTATTACTATAGACTATAGATACCAGTTGGTTCCACTGAAAGGGGTGACCAACGTTAGGCTTGTTACATTTTCTGATGGTTTAGATGTCTAGAGAGATTTTCTCTAATTTAATTCTTGCTAATTGAAATTTCTGCAATGGGACACAGGCAAAAAAATGTTACATTAAATAGATTTAGTGTAATAGAATACACTCTATACAACTTTTGGGTAACCTATGAATTATCAATTAAAGTGTACCTAAAAATCCCTTAAAGTGTACCTAAACTCAACGTTTTCACTTTACATAGAAAGGTAGACCACCTTTGTAAATAAAGTAAAAATGTTGTTGTTTTTTTAAGCGCAACACCTTTTTTTTAAAACAAAAAGGGTGCAGCACCACCCCTTTAAGTCTTGATCGCTGCAGCAATAAACACAGAATAGTATCCCGGGAGGCTCTGGCTGCTCCTTCTGCACATGCCCTGATCAGGGGCATGTACAGAAGGGGCATTTTTCCACCAAGGGGAAAGAGATGCCGATGTTACGCATGCGCAATAAGATCAGCTCTTTTTTTCCCCCTCCACAGTAGCTACGTCACCTGTGCAGTACAAGATCGAGTGACGTAGAAAGAAGACAGAAGATGGAAGTGCCCAGCCCTGTGAATTCAGAGGAATTCCAGGAAGACACATGACCGGATTGTGGGAAGGACCAGCGACATTGAAGGATCTGCGGGTATTAAAGATAAGTGTGATTTGCTGCTTTAAGGTGCCATGCAGGTATTTTTATTTCCCGTTAACTGGGTTGCCAGTTTCAAGTTTATGCAGACTTGTTGGAATTTTTTCATGAGTAACTTCAGGTTTCATTTTCTGCTGTTAAAGATATTAACTTGCTTTAAAAAAAAACTTTTCAGGGCTACCATGAGATATATTAGCTATATATAGACTTATAATTCATATAAAAGCATAAAAAAAATCCTATATGTGCATTTTCCCTAAATATTTGGTAATCGAACCATGAGAAAAACTGGCAATTTCTGAGTATTTCAAACTTAATTTTCATGATGTGTTTTTTCCAGAATGTCTAACCTTATATAAATGTAACTGAAATGTTATGGCATGCTGTGCTATAACTTCTAAACCAGTAGTCTAAGGCTCAGGCTGAAGATTCTGAAATTCATCATGAATTGTGTATCACAAAAGTGCTAAAACATTTTTGTGATACTCAAACCTTCATTCAGAACTATTGTTTGTAGTTAGTGTTTCTTTGTAATGCAGATGTAATTATTATTGTTATTCGGTTATCATTCAGGTAACTCCATAAATAAGCAAAACTGAAATGACCAGAAGATAATTTGTGCACATATCGTTGTGTATAAAACATACAGCTGCATGTAACAGTTAGCCGTACAATGTCATTTTACAGCTTGCAGAGCTTGTACTCAACCCCTATTGACTTACCATACGTTAAACTTATCTAAACAGATGTGCAAACTTTAACGTTAAGGAACCTTTAATGCCTTTGAAGTCTAGTCACTGCTAGTCCAGCAGAAGGAGGACCATTTTGTTTCTAAGATAGGAACTGGATGCCTTTTAACCTATTAGCAACATCATTAATCATTTGCATCCACATGACACAAAGAAATTACATGTATACACAATCCAGCAATAGAGGCTTAAATGCGTCTTCAATCTAGGGGAAGCACAGAGCAGATTTCTAGAAAAGGACCCATGTACATCTGAAAAGATAATTCTCCAGAAACCGGTGCCACAGATGGCTCTATCTTTTATAAAGAAGAGCGTTGTACAATCCTATCAATACCTTCCTAACAATGACATCTTGGAGAGACTTCTGCGCTAACATGCAAGTTTTCCGCTGGCATGGTCTCTAAATGGCTGCAGCAAAAGTCTGTGAACTCTCCTCACCCAAGAGTAAAGGAGACCAGGCCTTTGCTCTGAAGGTGTTTCCATCATGTTGAAAAGTGTGTCCAATCTCTTTGTAATGAGCAGCAGGTAGCTTTGAAAGGCAGGGTCACTCTGCTGACCAACTCAAAACCCCATTGTACCCAAGTAACTACAGGTGAAAGGTCACAGCCTAGTCCAGTCTTTGACCCTATACTTTTTGTTAGGATTGTCACAAGGTATATTAATCAGATTTATTGCATTATGCTGCTGTATCTTTCTTCTTTCACAGCCATGCTTCCATAATGTGGTCTTTGTTCACCCCACATGCCAAACTTTCCCAAGGAGTACAGAAATGATCACACTCAGCCTACAGAGAACATTAGTATTGTATACAAACCTCAGCAGGCAAATAGAAAGAAGTTGTAAATTTCATTAAACAGTGTACTTCACTTCATGCAATGTGTTAGTCTTTATTCAATTAAATCATCAGGCAATCAGTAAAACATAGTGAGGACATTTAACAAACAAATCTGATTTGCCAAAGTGAATGCAAATTTAATCTATTCCCACTGGCTACTCTCATTTAATTAATTGATTTACATACATTTTAAACTGATTATGTATCATTTTAATATGGCTGGGATCCATGTAAGTCTTGTGAATGGAAGGAAGTGTGATTTTGCTAGGCTGCAGTGAGCTCTCAGCATGGTACAGAAGGGAGGTTGGAGAGAGGTTGTAGGTATTCTTTATGCAGCATCCCAGGAAAGCTCCTATGTCCTGCTGATAGAAATTTGTCTGCAAATTGTATCTCATTGATGCAACTTGATGGATAGCCAGAAAACTTAGTATAAGCAGCATGGTAGCATGGAAGCAGCCTTACAGGTATCTTACTCTACTGCAATCATAGTTTTTATTATTAAATTTTTAATTTTTAAATGCGTATCTTTGTGACTTTCAATATAAAACACATGAAAATGATTAGTAAGTATTATCATCAAAGAGATTACTATTTATTATGTTGTCATACAAATATAAGTGCATATTAATCCTGGAATATTGCTATAGAATGGATTATAATAAAAATCTAAAGGCCACAGAAAACAATTGTCCATCTGCAAAGATGCTGGAGGTAAATAAAATACATATGATGCTAGCAACTACTGAATATTTTACAGATGTCATTCTTGTTCGGTAAGGTAAAAAAAAAATGCCAATCTTTATATCTAAGGTCCAAGATCTAGAAAACCAAGATTTTTTTTTTTTTTACAAGAACTCTCCTAGTTGAAGAAAATCTTTAAGGAAGTGAACTAAAAGCTTCATGCTGCTTAGTATAAAAAGCATGTGCACTTCTGCTTTGTATACTATTGTTAGGATTCACTAGAATGAAAGAGTTATTTAACTTTCTTCTTTTATTTTTTATCTCCTGATTCTTTTCAAAAAAATGTCCCTTTCAAACATAAGTAACACCTAGGTCCAGAACTGAATAGTTGTATTTTTTTCTAAATTTGGTGTTAATATGATTTGCATTATTGTTATTCATTTTGCAAAGTATAGCAGTGTATCAATGTGGTAATGTAGCATATTTTACCATCCAAAAAATGCTACATGGGTGTTTATGAGTGCACAATTGCATGTCATCTTTATAAATCTAAACAGATTTGCAACTCCCCTATCGAATGTGATACACTACAATATTTATTCTAGCTGTGCCCTTTTAGTCACTATCAGTGCGCAGTGGTTACCTGTCTTGTCACTGGACTGCTATGGTGTGTGCTACCATAAAACACAGTTAAAGATCATTGTACATTCTGTTTTTGTACTGGCAGAAGAGCTGTGACTGGTGTGTTCTTTTCCCCACGATAGCTCAGTTTTTCTTTATAGACCTTGTATATGTGGTATTTCTGCAAAGACTGTTTACATCTGCATATACCTAAATGGATATAGCATAATGTTACATATATGGAAGCTTGTAAATAAAAAGCTTGCAAACAAAGTTGGGTTTTCCAAAGACAGAAGCTTTTGGCCCAGTGGATATCTAAAGACAAACTTGGGATGGGATGCTGCTAGAGAATGCACTTGTAAGCAGTAAATATCCAATAGGTTGAGGCCACAAGTACAGACGATACTAATGGAGAAGTTTCTCTGTGTATACTGCAGTCCTTATCAGTGTTAGGCTACGTACACACTTGCAATGCTTCTCGTCTGATAATTGGCTCAGGGCCGATATCGGACGAGAATCTGGCGTGCGTACAGTGCCCGTTGTCCATCGTCTGAACGACCGTCCTGGCGGATCCGCAGACGATGGACGACGAGCGATTGTAATGGAACTGAAGAGGGAGGGCCCACAGCGGGGTGCCGCTCCATCGTTCTCCCCCCTCTCCATAGAGCAGAACGGTGCTGTATGTACAGCACTCGTTCATGCATTGTGCAGTCCTTAGTCGCTGGGAAGGAAAGATCCTTTCTAACGACAGTTATTGCACGTGTGTACCCAGCTTTAGTTGAAGGGATTGGAGTGCAAAGATGCTGCCCAAGGACTCATTTTACCTTAACGCATCTTTGCATACGTCTAGTATTTCCTGCAATGTAAGAGAAATCTTTGTAATTTATAAACAATCCAGGACCTTTTCCATGTTCTCTAACAAAACTTTTTTTTTTAGATAACCTTGCCAAACTATCATCCACACAGACAGTGAAACTTTATCTGATAACCCAGTTTTACCACATAAGATATATGGAAGTCAGTCAGTCTCTTAAATATCTAAAAAGGATGTGAAAATACTTTTATTAGAAACACATCAACACTTTAATTTTATATTGATTTGGACTTTTTTTTGGCTGCAGGCAGTCAAAATATATAAATGCATGGAAATACTTGTCATCCATTAATAAAGTAAACATAAACCTGATCACTAAATTCTCATATATGTTTATCTCTTTATTATAATTTCAAAAGGTAATTTTTAAATGGTTAGCTTTTACTAAAAAAACAAACAAACTGGTGATGCTGTCATGAATGTTCCTTTTCAGGTATTTCTTGTTATAAGGTGACAACTCTCTGTCTCACACACACCCTTGGATATGCCATGCAACCATTGCTGGAGTGTATGCATGTAGATAGGAAGTAAATAAAAGAGGCCCCAGCAAATTAACAGCACTGAGATATATGTGTAAAAATGAAGGGTTCATTGTACATTATACATGCTGCTTTAGCAAATTTATTATAAAACGTGTAGTGTTTACATTTTCTTTAAAGTGTTTTGCTTTAAGGAGTATTCACTAGACAACAAAACCACTGATGGCTTATTTTATTTCTCATATATATAATTAATAGCAGGAATCAGTGGCTTATCACATAAACTTTCCCCACAAACAATTTTATATTAGTGGGAAAGGCCCTCTGTTTATCATTTCTAATTGCTTTAAACTATAGGCCACCTTTGCTGGGAAATCATTCAGTCAATTGACTGGACTCTTTTTAAAGAACACTTATTCCTATTTTTTTCTGCCCTGGTCAGCTCCAGCTTAGCTTTATAAAATGACCCCATGATCTAACATTCATCATTCCATGAAATGTCCTTCTCTATGACTTTTTATCTCATCCATGACATCCAACACAATGTCATTCTATCCAGGGATATTTATCGAGCTCTGAATCTTTCCCATAAATACGTCAGAGTGCCAACATAATTGGTCTTGCTGATCTCAAAAATGCTTTTTCAGGTCATTGAAGATAAATACCACTAAAGCTACTTGTTTTTGATTATTAATATTTTGATTTCCATTCTATAAGGAAGTAACTTGTTGATATGAATTATGAGTTATCATTTTTGTTACACATTTCTACCCGTTTGACCTTGCCTTTGAATTTTTCCATTGCATACCATCTTTCCAATTCACTATTGCAGTTCATCCGTCAGGAAGTGAATTGCAACATAGGTTAGGTCATTCTTAGGCTTTTCCCATGTCACAAATGGGAACCTGATTATGGATTTGTGATGCAAAGACTTTTTGCAAATAACTCCACAGAAAGGGGCCACTATAGTTTCTATTCATGTTGAGGGGCCATAGGATTGATTGATGTGACTGGGAAACGTAAGTTCATGTGCAACCCACAAGGTCATTAGTTCATGGCTCTGCCCTGATGTGGTCAAGAGATTCACCTCCATTCTCTGCATATCATCTTCCACTTCAAATGTCTATAATGATGAAGCTTATTATTTACAAGAATGTTTTTTGTAGAGAGTAATGATGAGCGGTATTATCTGCAAGAATGCTTTTGTCGAGAGTGAAAGGTGAAAGACCATTTTGATGTTAAGTGTTGTCAAAAGTTAATTCTGCTGTCTCATTTACTGGTAAAATACATATAATATAATGGATGTTACAAAGATACATACTGCAAAGGGGCAACATTTTTTAATATGGAGATACCTACCTAAAATATGGCTTTCTTTCTCATTGTTAGATGTTCATACTGCTCTTCTGTTCTATAGAATGACCTTCATTGAGATATGTCAATGGGCAATAATTTATTGGAACTACCTAACTTTCCCAACCCAGTAAGATATGCAAAAATTTGTCTCATTCAGTTCTGCACTAGTCAGCTGTTGTTTATCTATTATGCTAAAAAGAATCTCCATTACAAAACATACAAACACATACAAAAAGACCACATTTTTATTTGTATAAAGGAAGGAGGGTCATTCTCTGGCCAATGTCTTGATTTAATGCAGCTGACCATGAAAGCCAGTGGCCATATGGCCTAAATAAGGCACTGGCCCAGAACTATGGGGTGCAGTGGCCTACAGATATAAAACACCTACCATATAATATGTGCATATACATTCCTGGTTTATGGGATTTTAAAAAATAAATAAAAAAACAAATATACATTCAAAGGAAGGTAAAATAATGCCAACTTTCAGCCCAAGATTTACAGCAATTTCAAGCCTCCATTTTTTCCGGAATCACAAAGAAGAACACAAAAAGTGTGCAATCTTTTCATGTACATACATTAGACCAACCTTTCTCAACTTTTTTAACATGACCGAAACCTTGAAATATTTTTCAGGTCTTAAGGAACTCCTGCAATAACTACTATACCCACAGCTCAAAGCACATGACCATGGCGGCCGGTACAAAGAAAGCATTATTGGCCAGTGGGAGGAATGCCATCCTTACAGACTGCCAAAACAATCCATTTTTCAAGGAACCCCTAGCAACCTCTGGAAGAATCCTGGGGTACGGTGGAACCCTGATTGAGAAACACTGTGTTAGTAAAAAAAAGTTTAAAACAAATGAACATGCAGTTAGGTTAATTGGCTTCCTCCCAAAATTGACTGTATTAAAGACATATGACTATGGTAGGTACATTAGATGGTGACCCCCTTTAAGGGACAGCTAGGGACATAACTTTGAACTTTGTAAAGTGTTGCGTAAAATGTTGGCGCTATATAAATACCGTATAATAATAATGTAGTTGACTGTATAATACAATGTACTACATACAGAATAGGAATAGGAGGCTGAATCTCCCTGCTGTGGCAGAAGGTTGAGTCTTTGTGGTGGGATGAGAGATACAAGATGTTAACTGGGAATTTTGCTCAGCATAATTTCCAGAATGGAAAGAACATGGAAGCTGAATCCCACTTCTCAACAGAATGCCCATCATAAAAGTGGATCATCCTACAGGAGCTTATGGGCTGAATGTCCAAAAAACTGGGGGCTTTTATTACTGACAATCAGGGTTTGTCCAAATTTAATATAACCCCTAACCCTACATCAGAAATGACATACGTGTTAACTGCATCCAAATAAACATACTTTGTTAGTCTGACCCAGGCAAACCTACCCCTAAAAACAACCCTTAAGCTACAACACGTTGCTCAAGATGAATGATCTGAATTAATTTTGTTCACAAGGAAAGATGTATAAACTTATGATGCTATGTATATCACAACACAGCTTAGCAAACCACTGTACTGACTGTGCCTGCAATCATTTAGAGATCACATGCCTATTGACTACATATGTGTGGTGGTGTGCACAATCATCTGTTGTCTAACAACATCTGTACACACAATACAAGATGGCAGATGAATTCCAGAACTCATGTTTATGATAGATCATTCAAAACACCTGAGGATCATTGTGGATCATCTATGGATGCTTTTTTGTTTTTTTAAGAAACATTTTGTGCTGCAAATGGAAAACTGCCATTGTACAGATTGATTCCTCCAAAAAAAAAAAGTATATTCCAGCAGCAAAGCCTAACCTGTGTTTGTTCTCTGCCCTGCCATTACTAGAGAGTGCAGTCTAGTGATGGGAGATCTACTCTGCATTGGACCGGGCAGGTGATCCATCTCCCAGAAGCAGCTATTTCAGAACAAAATAGGAAGTACCATGAGGCTGAAAAAAATTTTGATTCACAACTGGTTCAGAAAAAGTAACCCAACTTTGGTGATACATTGAATTGTTTTTTCACCCCTAAATACTCATTTAGGGTAATGAGACCCCCTCATGTAACATGCTGCATGTAAAAAAAATAATGTCACCCTAATTAAAAAAATATTGTAACAATCCAGTTATAAAACTGTTATGTTCTTGTTCAAAAAATTGCTGCTGAAAATACTCCACCAAAAACTTTTTATTAAACACTCGTGATCCATCATACAGTATTTGATGCCACTGGTATCCCTTGCATTCTGTAATATAGAGGTGTATTATAAAAGAAAAAGCAGTGCATGTTAACTGTACATGTCAACAATATAGCTACACAAGAGAAGGCAGCGCAGGATGGCTTGTGCAGTCTTTAATGCTATTGAAGCTTGCTGCACCATATTGACAAAAAAAAAAACATAAAGACTTCTTTAACAACCACTGTCCTGGCAAGACACAGGAATGCATTTTGCTTAAAAAGGTTTGTCTTTTTTAACTTGTAATACAGTTTTATAGTGATTTCAGTGTTCTACATGTCAGAATTTACAGTCTCAGCAAGAAATTTTTCCAGTACTACAAGCGGCATTCCTAAAGTTGAGTTTTAATAGCATTGTAAAAAACAGTGGGTGCAACTATAATGGGATACCAAGCTTCATGTTTTGCTGGAAAAAATGTGACTTTGCTGTATTTTCACTGCACAAGGTAACAGACATGACCTTTCCCCTACCAGGAGGGTTCTAAGTCATAGCTGTTATGTGCTCAATGTTAAGGCTCAGTGCCTTACTAGGCTCAATAAGAACCTTTTCTCCATCAAACCCAAATAAATAAGCTCCTCCTGCTGATTTATGTCCTGCCTGTCATCATGCCTTCTAAAGAAAAAAGCTGTCAGAGTTTGTAAAGGACAACCACAATAACACCAAACAAAATAGATGTTGCAGGTGGAATAAAGAGCAAATGATTTTGCTGCTACAGTGGTACCTTGGTATAAGTCCTTAATCCGTTCCTGATCCTTGGACTTATACCAAACAGGACTTAAATCAAACAAATTTTTCCCATAAGAAATAAAAGGAAAATTATTAATCTGTTCCCATCAAAAAAAATCCTATTGATATTGGCATATTATACATTGATGGGGCTCTATAAAAAAAATTAAACACTGCTTAATACTAAAATACATAAATACAAAAGCAATTAGATGAAATGAATGAAAATCTAACCTCACTTTACCTTGCTGAGAAGAGTCGAGTGCCTACTAGGATGGTGCTGAGAAGGGAGGAGGAGGAGATGTTATGTTATTCACTGAGAGTTATAGCATGGGTTGTTCACTGAATGGTGGCAACTGGCGTACTGACACTCGTGGGCAGACGTGGCTTTGTCTCGAGAGAGGTAAATAAGGGTAGCGCGCAGTGGTATGACTTATTTTGACCCATACAAGTTCTAGCACAAAGGTTGTATACCAAGCAAAATGTTTCCTGTCCAAACAGGACTTATACTAAGTTGGACTTATTCCAAAGCGGACTTATACCGAGGAACCACTGTATTTACTAAATTAGCTGATTGGGTTGTCAGGATATACCTGTAAATATCTAGTAACAGCATCCTGTTGTAGATCACATTTGTCAGTAAGTTTGAGTATTTTCCCATACTTTGTAATTGGGCCATTATTAAACTGATGTCTTTCTAGTGCCATAATGTATGACCAGTGCATTTCTGCACAAAAACTAGGTCATTGTGAATGACCAAGGAAAACTCTTTGTGACTGAAGGAAAAGAGGAACATCCTCTGCACATGGAACTGCTTCTTTACTGTAAGCCATGAAATAGATTTCCTATGATGCTTCTTTTAGCCAGATCAGTTGACGATGCTTAAATAAAGAGCTGGATTTGTTCTAGGAAAGCAATAAATGTAACAGGCCATTATTATTTATGAGAAATAACATTGTAGATTGGTTTTGGGAGGGATACATATGCCAATGGGGATCAGGAAAAATATTTCTCAGTTGCAAAAATTGGAACATTTTTGCCTTGTTCAAATGTAGGTTTGCAGTTTTGAGAATGCAGTGTTTTAATCTATTTTGCCATTATCTCAGTCTTGTTAGCCATACAAACCATACAGAATTTAAATCTATCAGTTGCTAACCAAAGCTATATAGCTGCACTGAAACAAAGGCTTCCAAATCTGTCCCATACAATATTTGATAATAATTGGATAGACAGTTTCCTATCAATACCATTCCTAAACACACGGTGTGATGATACTTTTCTGAGAGAAGCCACATTAGTTTGCATTTCACCTTTCTTCCCCTCTTGTCAGTTTACATTTTGCCTAGAGCACCCTGTGGATTAGGAAGACTACAAAGCTTCATATTAATGCATCCTGTTACAAGTCCAAACTGTATTTTGTCATCAGTTCACCTCACTCCTTGATCTGCCTTTAAGGCATTTGCCTTCCACAGTGTAGAAGGTACACAGGAATATATGTAAATCTGATGTCAGGTCACCACAATAAGATCGAATACTACTCAGTGATGGTACAGAGAAGTGAGCCCCCCACACTAACCAAATGGACTGTAGGTCTGTAAGTCTGTGTGATTTAGGAAACATAATTGCAATGTGCAGTACCTTGTTCTGTAGTATTAAAATGTAATATTGGATAACACTCAATAGACACAGATGTTAAACACATAAATAATTCTTGGGTGGCCTTACAGGATTTTTTTTATCCACGTTTGATTTCAGTTGAAAAACCCATCCTGCACAAAAATACTACCCACAACAAACACCTGTTTAAACAAGTAATTCTATTTCCCTCTGACTCTCAATCTGGCTCATGTGTATGGAGCGTTACAACATAAGCTGCTGGAGAAGAAAGCAAAAGCAATCTCAGCAACAGGACAAGTCTTTGTTACAGGAAAAAAGAGCTTTCACCAGCCCTGGACATTGTGTGGCTTTTGTTAAGACAAATGGGGCGACCCTCCCATCTCAGAATGCCCATCGCTTGAGGTTGTCTGCAGTAATGCTTGGTCATTAAAGGAAAGAGCCCTAAAAGTTATGAAGAATGTCCTAAATCCTAATTAAATGGAATCAATATTTAAGATTAAATTCACATGAATAAAGGTTTAGCTGCACATAAATCTTGTTTTAATATATACATGGTTGTGATAAATTAGATCCAATACTCACTCATTTGTCAAGTAAACCCTAATGGAAAGATATCGTCATCAGAACTTTGAATTCCTTGCAACAGCCACAACCATTACTAAACCAATGATGGCACCACATTCCACAATGTGGAGTAAGGCTAATTTCAGGCCTGTGGTTGACCGAATGGGAACCATTTTTATGCAAGTGGTTGTAGGCAGTTATGGTTGCGGTGAATTGCTTCTGTAGTTATTGAACTACATTGCTTCTGGCTAAGACTAGCTGCTTCCATTGACCTGAATTCAACCACAGCTCACAGCGGTTGGAATATGGTTGAAAGTGGTTGCAGTTGCTGCTGAAAGACTAAGGATACGTACACACTTGCAATTGCAGACCACCTTTAATTAAATATTTAGAGAACAATGTATAAATAGAGTAGCCCCTAATAGAAAGGGGTGAATTATACCTCTGAGTCCATCAACTGTAAATTTGAGCTTTTTCAAGCAACAGACACTTGGTAAAGCAGATAAACACAGGAGAAAGAATATTAAAAATTCACATAACGTATTAATGAAAAGGCTCCCTTCCAACCCTCCACAACTTGTAAATGTTACCCACACACACACACACACTATTAGGCTAGGTACACAGGGCTCGTTGTCCATCGTCCAAACGACCGTCCTGGCAGATTCACGGACAATGAACGATGAACAATCGCAATGAAAGTAAAGTAGAGAGAGCCCAGCAGGGTGCCGTTCTCCCCCTCCTCTCTCTATAGAGCAGAAGGGTGCTGTATGTACAGCTCTCATTCATGCATCATGCAGTCTTTGGTGGTTGAAAAGGATCCTATAAGATCCTTTCCAATGACGATTATTGCACGTGTGTACATAGCCTTACTCTGCTGTTATCAACCACAGGATTGTAATCTTTTATCTTTTCAGATATTGTACCTTTTCACCTTGTATTTTCTGGAATCTCAGTGAAATGTTTGAGTATTGCAGACAGATGAACCTATAAATAAAAGTCCCTTGGTTGGGCCGCAAACCAGCTCTCAGCAGCATCTTTGACGTCAGAAATGTCTTCAAAACGTTGCTCCTTCAGGTGTTTCTTCAAATTTGGGAACAGTTAATAGTCCGAAGGGACCAGGTCAGGTGAGTAGGGGGGATGGTGGACCAATTGGAAACCCAGGGTATTCAATTTGGCAGCCACAACGTTGGATGTGTGCGCAGGTGCATTGTCCTGCAAAAAAAGGATCCCTTTGGTCAACTTTTCATGGCCTTTTGTCTTAGTTGCCTCCTTCAGCTGGTCCAGGAGGTTAGCATAATACTGTCCTGTGATACTAGAGCCCTGAGCCACTTCGCTGAAAGCTTGCGCATGTCTAGGATAGTGGTGATAACAAACCCAACATCCTCCCGTGAGATGTCAAGTATCTAGGCTATCTTTTTGAAACAAAAACCTCATGACAGCCCGTCACTCCATCAAAGTGAAACTTGCTTGTGCCTCTGCCATCACAGCTTCTCACTAAAAGAAAAAACAGTTTTAGGAATCGCAAAGACCTGATATTTGCACAGTTACATACTAAGATATTAGGCTGTCATATGCCCCCACACTCATTTTTCTGTTTTATCTGGAAGGGGGCAAAGCCAGGAACCTTTCAGCACCCCCTCGTATACCTTCAATGTTATACATGTATACAGGGTTTTTTTTCACAACTTTAATCTTGCCCAATTACAGAACAAGGTGTTCAGGGGTGGGGTAAGGGTGGTGTGCCACAGCTCCTACTTCTGAAGCCATTGGAACAGCTATGCTGTGCGTGGAGTAAAAACAGCGATTTTTACAGTAAACAGAAGAAACCTGATCATTACTTATTACCTTGGGGTAGAAAACTTTTACATACAATTACATTAGGGAAACAATCAGAAAAGCAAGCCTGGAGTTATGTTTATAAATCACTCGAAGATGACATGGATAACATTGGTTATCTTGTTACAATGGCACCTATCATAGATGGGATATATTAGGCAGCAAGTGAACAATATGATGTGCTGGATACAGGAAAATAGGCAAGTTTAAAGATCTGGGCAAAATTGGTTCAGATTGTATTTGCTGGAAAACTGGATCTTAGCAACTCCAAAACTGCAGGTCTTGTGTGGTGTTCCAACATGACAGGGTCATAAATGCCCAAGGTTTAATAATATTTTGGTGGGTGAAGCTGAAGCTAGCCCATTTGGTTTGATTCCACAAAAAAAGCTACTGTAGCACAAACTGCTAAAAACCCTAACTAGACATGAAAGAAGGATGCTGGGATACAGATCTTGCCGCGTATGAGGCTACATAGCCACAAACCAGTGTCATTTATCATGCTGACCCTTGTACACCCCCAAAAGCATCTACAATTGGCATGTGATACTCAGAACTGGACCAATGGACAACAAAAGAAAGTGGCCCAGTCTAATAAATCACATTTTAGATCATGTGATTGACCAGGCACATGTTCATAATTTATGTGGGAAAGATATGGTAGAAAAATGCATAAATGCAATGCATTAAAGTAAGGCAGGTTGGTATAGGTAACAGAGATCTGGTACTAATGTCTTGCTGCTAGATACCAGGGGCACCTTTGGAAGCCTTGAGAGTTTGTGCCTCATTGAGTCTTGGTGGCACAAGAGAGACCTACATAATATTATACTATGTTTTGATTGGGCAGTGTAAATCTGAGATAAATTTTTAATTTACAAAACATTGAAGAGAGACAGTTTAAAAAAGACCATGTGGACATAAATGGTATAATAGGATCTGAAACTAGGGTAAAAAGGTGGCATCTACCCACCACAGTTCTCTAGAACCTCAACCTTCCCTGTCTTCCAAGTATACTCACAGGCAAAATGACAGACCACAAGGCTTGCCAGTTTTGCACCAAAAGTGAAGATTTTCCATGGTATACATACCATTTACAAGTGATAATTGTGCTTAAAATGTACAAGCATTGAAGGTGCTTTGCCTTATGACCTCTACCTGTCATTTATTTTTGGCCACAGCTTCCAGAGTTCAGTTTCCTTTCAATCATACGTTTTATGATTAGGAAGCTTTTAACGTAAAGAACATCAAGATGTTAGCTGTAGTCTGTTAAAACCTCCAATCACCACAATACAGCCATTCCGGTTATCTTTTTGGTTCCTTGTCAGAAACATTTTCCTATTTATTACACTGTATATGTACAGGGGCCCTTTGATGACCACAGTTACTTCATATCTTTATCGAAAATCATTGAAAATGTTCTGAATATTCTGTTATATTACTAAGCTTTGTTTTATTTCATAATTACTGATGATAACTTTAGGAACCAAAAGCAAACAAAATAAAATAAAATTGCTGATGGGTTGTTAGTTTATCCTTTTCTTAGGATGTTTATTACCAAACAAATGCAGGATAATTTGGTAGCAACAATTCATTTAAGTTCCTTGAATATGCAGTCACTAGAAAGCCTTTGCATATTGACAGAACAAGCCATCTTCTGTCACCAGTAAGATGGATGATGGAAGAATCAGCTGTTGTCTCTAGTTGAGTGACAGTCCAGGCTTACTTTGTGGGATGAATTGGAAGTCCTCTGCAGATGGGCTTAGGTAACCATGCTGAGGTGTGGGTGGATTTCAGGTTGGGAAGTGGGTGGATGAACATTGGGATGTTTTCAATAGGAATCTGAATCACAGAGGCAACAGCCCCCAAGGACAAATAACAAACACTAATTTCATTAACACCCAGGCTGCCCATTGTTTAGATACAGCAACATGCTCACTTACACAAGAGGCCTTTTATGCAAATTCTCCATCATGAGTTCTGGCCACTTTCACAATATTTGTTTCTGACATACCAATTTTTTGCTTCAAAGCAAGTGACAAACTGGCAGATGTTATTTATAATGGCATTTTTGCAAGGCATACAACAAATTCAAGCATCTACCTGGCACCATGTTCCTTAAAATGATTTATGGCTGTAAACTATTGGAAATTTACTGATTTGTCACTTTTATTGGTGAAATATCTTGATATATCAAATATCCGCAAGCATGGTATCATGGTGCACACATAACATAAATACCTAAAATCTGATGATATATTGAGAGAGGTCCCATACAGCATCTGGAAAACATCAATACCTCCACAATATTGATTTTACTGATTGTCTTATTAGACAGTTACAGCATTACATGTTACTAATGCTCTAATGAGGCTCATTATAAAGAATGCAGAAGACCAATGTCTGGGTAGGTGAGCACCACACAATACAGAATTGGGTAATAATATACACAATTATTTTATTTAGTACTTACCAGGTTACTGTCATATCATATACATTTTAGCTGTGCAAAAACTTTAGACATAAACGCTTTAACTGTTGGATACTTAGACTGCTTGTCATCAATTTTATTAAAGCTTATCAGTTCTTTTTTTTTTTTTTTACACAGTGACTCTGCCAGTAATACAGTGCTGGGTAATGTTGGCACTATATAAATCCTGTTTATAAATAATAATAATAATATTAATAATAATATTATTATAACATATTTGGGGATGCCCTAATGCTTTACATGGTGGTAATTTTTAAAACTACAATAAAACTCAGGTCAAAATAATGTCAGATCCAAGCTTATCTAAATAGAAGCCGTTCATTGCAGGGATTCTTTAAAATCTCTGCAACATCATCCATGTCCATGAAAAGTATAAAAGGGAGGCAAATCTGAGAAAATAACTTTCCAAGAGAAGTCTAATTTTTGAAGATTTGACTCTTGAGCTTTTTTCATAGTCAAGTCTTTGTGTTTTTTTGTAAATTAAAGCGCTATTCCACCTAGTAGTAATTTGATCATTTAGGTTCTTGTCTTGTCATAATTCCTGCGTCTACCAAGTATCAAAATGTTCTTTTTTTATTTTAAGAATTTTATGTAATTTCCAAAGGAACTTCAGTTCTTTTTAAGTGAAATTTGCATGGTTTCTGGGTGTCTAACTACCAGGCACATGTAAAGGAATGTAAATTGTTGCTGCTTTGTGCAACTCTTCCCATCAGTCATAGCTGAGTAGACCTAAAGCAAAGTCTGCTACAATTTATCAGTAAAGTAGTGCTAACTTTAATTCATAAGAGGTCTTAATTATAAAGCTGGAAAGAATCGTCCTTCAAATGATTGGGTCATTGCACCATCACACCTTCCTCTCCTTGTTCTGTCCTCCAGCAATGATGGGTTGGGGCTCCTGCCATAGATATTTACACTGGAGCATGCCAACAGGAATCGCATTGACTTCTGCATCTTGCTTGGCATTACAAGATGAGAGCCAGGATGTAGCCTACATGGTGCAATGTATGCCATAGTATGAAAAAAAAATCACCAGAAGCCAGGAAATATATAACTTTGGGTTTTCTGATTTCATTTTGAACTTCAAAATCTTCATGCCTGTTTCTGAAAGGTTTCCTGTAAAATGTTTAAACCAGAGAAGGCCAGACAACCAATTTTGTTAGTGAGAGGTCGACTAATTCAGCTCGCTATTCCGAATAGTATAGATTTCCTGGTGAATAATTGTATGCTGTCATGTAATGTTGGTGGGTTTAGGAGCATTTATACATTTTAGTTAGTTTTGTATCACATGACACTTTAAGAATAACTATGTTGTTTTTTAATATCTGGTACACTTTCACTAACTTCTAGACTCTAAGTTTTTTTTAATTCTTAGCATAAGTGCACCTGTAGTGAGAGGCTGTGATTTGCCCAAATTATTTTGGATGAGGTGAAATAGGTAGCCATTAGTTGCACTTATGCAGAGCACTAACTTTGCTCCACTGATATCCGACTTCTATCTATTTTTGTCAAACAAATGAAAGTCTTATGAAAAAAAAAGTCTGAGGTGGTCTAGTAAGCTTTTGTTTCCCAGAGTAAGAAATTTCTGCATCATTGGTCCCAGACAAGACTTCCATTAACTCCCGATCTGTGATGGAAGCACGCAGAACAAAAAGACAACACTGTGTCCCATCCCGAAGACAAGCCTGAAAACAAATGTTGTAGGAACCTTATAGAATAGAATCATCCGCTCACAGTGACTGCATACATTTACCTACCTCAGTGCCTATTCAGGGGCTTTTCCAAGCCAGTGTCAATAGAGATAGATTGGACAGGGTTACTATGGGAACACCCCAGCAGAAAAGTGATGGCTTCTGCGAAAACAGAAAATATAAAGAGCATGTTTGTTCTCGTGAGATACGGCTACATCCACAACAATCCCAGAAGATGAGGAAAACACAACTAATTGGGACTCTGCAGAAGAGAGCAAACTTGCACATACTCCACACTCAAGAGTTTGCACAAAGAATTAACACAATCAGTAACCTGAGGGTATTAAAACTGCTGGCTGGCTTTTAACATACCCTGTTCTACAAACTCTCCAACTGAAGAGTTTTCTACTTGTTTATTTTAAGTGTTTGTGTTTTTTTTCTTTGTCACTTATAACTATCCACTAATTAAAGGAAGATGAGGATTGAGGAATGAAGTGACTTCTCTTCTATAGCTATTATATTCCATGTGAATTGTACAATTAATACTCATAAGCATGTGGGTGTATTTACTTTACAATGCATGGCCATGTAATGTCATACTTATGTAAAGTGTTTCAAATCTGCTGATTTAATGAGAAAAAAATTCCACATTACTACATTTCAAAGAGGTAACAAGCTAAGAATATGGTGCTGATTTACTAAAGAAGAAGAAACTGCTCACTTTGGGAACAGGAAGAAGCAGAAAGTGATTACATTGCAAGCTTTGTAATTACCAAGCTATAAATGGTGACCTTATGCAAATGTATGCAAGATCACCAAAAATTCCATCACAGGATGAAAATCAGTATTAGGTATTCAATGAAAAAATGCCATATCACAGATATCAAGCAGAGAAACAAGAAAAAAAAAACAAAATTGGGATCTTACCAATTACAATGTGCAACAATATAAATCTTTAAAACTAATTATTTTTATTTACGTACAATATTTTAAAACATACACCATGAAACATACACATCCAAACCACCTTTATAATAGTAACTCCAAATCCATCCAAGCTATTTTGTTTCTATATCCAATCATGGTTTTCCAATAAAATCATTAATCTCCTAGACACATTTTGTACTTTAACTTTTTCAGTAGATGTCTGAAACAGTTGCTGCAAATTGTTTGAAAGGGAAGATATATCATGCAAAAATTCCAAACAGCAATTTATTATGCACATATTAGTTTATAACATGCGGCACCTAAAAAAATGAACAACCACAAGAAAAAAAAACTATCAAGCATATTCTAATACAACTTTATGAGCCAATGCAAGTCAGCACAAACAGCCTATCATCACAGATGTTGGTTGCCATACCCATTAAAAGTCGATCCTGATCAGAATGCATATATGGCTGTCAGCAATAGAAATATTTTATAAAGAAGGTCCTGCAGATTCCATAAGTAGGGTTTAAATGGCCATGTAACGTTAACATTAATAACAATGCTAATAGCAGATCCCGGTAGCTGGGTATCCTAAAGTTTGATTCTATGTAGAAAGATTGTTTTGCATGCTATACCTAAGCTAGACTCCATAACTTTTATTTTGTATTAATTTTAGCACTGTTTTTTTTTTAATTCCACTTATTTGTTGTAATTGTAGATTTGTATCAGTGCCATTAGTAGTAAAAGAAGTAGGTTATATTAGTTTTAGTGATGGATTTGTATTGTATCAGTAGTAGCAGATTTGAATTGTTTTGGCAGCTGTAGTGGTAGTACTATATATTGTTATAGTACAAATAGAAGATTTAAAATGTATCAAAAGCAGCAGTAATACATGTGTAAATATACCAATTTTTTGATATGGCGGCTGGATAAATTTTCTAATAGTCCTGCCAAAATCATACTTCTTGTCCTAGGGTCATGTTCCTTCACTGGGCCTGATCTATTAAAGCTCTCAAAGGCTGGAGAGGATACACTTTCATCAGTGAAGCTCTGTGATCCAGCAAACATGGAATTGATCTGGTCCAGGAAGCTTTCAGTTCACAAGGTTTCTGTTGGAATCAGTTTATGCTCTTAAAAAAATAAAACACTTACAAAAGTATATAAAACATACCATCATTAAAGTTTACATAAATTTAAGGCACTGAGAACTGTATTGTGAGACCATGTCATTCCCATTTCATTAGCTCCAAGTATCCTGGAACTTTGGGAGTATGTTAAGGTATCAACATAAAGGTGTGCTTACATTTACCCATTACATTCACTTATAATGTTCAGTGAAAGCAGTGTATTGGGTATTAGTGCTGAGATTTAACAGTTGTAGATTCATGTAAATTCATGTCATCCAACACTCATATTGCATATATAAGTACCTAATGTTATTAGGGTGAGCAGAAGGGAGGAATAAAACCACTGGAATGGATGTGTGAGAGAGATGGAAGATTTCACACCAGACCGATCCTTACACTTACAGAGAATTTGTAGAAAGGTATACTAAAACTATTCTTCACCAACTGGGAAGTCTTTTTCTATCTTATTTGTTTGGCTTTGGCCATGCTGGAGGTTTCAAACATCATAAACAAGTTTGTTTCTCATAATAAAAAATTGTGTTGAATTTGTAAATGTNATTGTGAGACCATGTCATTCCCATTTCATTAGCTCCAAGTATCCTGGAACTTTGGGAGTGTGTTAAGGTATCAACATAAAGGTGTGCTTACATTTACCCATTACATTCACTTATAATGTTCAGTGAAAGCAGTGTATTGGGTATTAGTGCTGAGATTTAACAGTTGTAGATTCATGTAAATTCATGTCATCCAACACTCATATTGCATATATAAGTACCTAATGTTATTAGGGTGAGCAGAAGGGAGGAATAAAACCACTGGAATGGATGTGTGAGAGAGATGGAAGATTTCACACCAGACCGATCCTTACACTTACAGAGAATTTGTAGAAAGGTATACTAAAACTATTCTTCACCAACTGAGAAGTCTTTTTCAATCTTATTTGTTTGGCTTTGGCCATGCTGGAGGTTTCAAACATCATAAACAAGTTTGTTTCTCATAATAAAAAATTGTGTTGAATTTGTAAATGTGCTAACTTTTTACTCCATGAAGGATATAGTCAGGGCAAAGTAATGATTTTCAGCACTGGTTGGCTTTGCTTTGCCACAAATGGGGATAATATCAGGTTTCAGAGGTGAGTTTTAAAATTTAATACTATATATTAGACTGCAACATAATGATAAGGTGAGTGCTAAAGTATACAGAGGTCGAAACAATGACATCAATCAAAATAAAACAGAATTTTATTGATCATTGTGAATGCTTTATTAATGTTACGTGGTTGCAGAATAACTGCAAATATCTGGCGATCCTGCCAGTCTAATGTGTGTTTGTCTGCTTCCTTGTCATTGCTATCCATGAGATCATACCTTAAACAGGATATTTGTTTGGAATACAAAACATTTACACTTCTTTTGTTATTTATCAATGTATCCATATGTAAATTTTAAATGTTGGCAACAATACAACTAGTCTTTTCTATTTATGTTCCATAAAATATATTAAATTATAATAAAATAATTCCAAGAGAAACCGCTGATTTCATACAATATACCTGAATAAACAGAAGCTTTAGCTCACAACATATGACAAACTGCACCAGGAATACTAAGTGCCAAAGTAACACTTAACCTCTATATATCTTCTTAATGAAGTCAGGATAGAGAGACACCATGTGAGCCATTGTAAGAGAGCCGAGCCAGTTCCAATCTGGGCTCACTAATAGGACCTGTCACTTGGGCTTTTCCAGGTCAAGAGCTTGGAAGAGCAATTACATCAAATTGGTGGCTGCAGACACTGGAATAAGCCTCCACAGGCCAGGTACCTAAATCATTAGACATGCTCTTTTTCCATGATAAATTGGAGAAGAGAGTGAAACATGCTGCTAGTCATTAATCTGGGGCAATCAGGTTGAAAGCTGGCTTGTTTTATTCAGTAATTAACTGGTTATTTGAAGAAAAATGATACATAGCCTAGCGTGCGCCCATACAACTGCCAACTCGTGGATGGTAATGTGCAGCAGTGGGGAATCTCGGGAGGACAATTCACACTGTTTCAATTAAAGACATTGACAAATGCTGAAAAATTACTGCACGCTTCTTTTGCTGGAGATACTCCGGTATATACACAGGGAATAGTGCTAACCTTTTTCACATCCAGTATATATTGTTATTTAAAAATCAAATACTTTACCATCTATTCCACTACAGAGTGTTCGCAAACTTGGGGTTGAAGGAACATTGGGGGCCGAGGCTGTAAAGGACAAAGCTGACTCCTACCATCCATTATTGAGAGGTTTTGGAAGTATTTATATATCTGTATACTCGCTGTGTTGTGTGAAGACATAATTACACGATGCAACTATCTTATGTCAGCTTTATAAGGAAAATACAATTGAAAGCTTTAATACACTTCATGTAAAAATTTTTTTTGAAGTTCTTATACCCCATGGTCCACTGTTGTCACATTACAGCTATAAATGGAGTTCATGTAGCCAAGAACGGGGTACAATATGCTGCATGGGAGCAGCAGTGCTGAGATGGAGGAGGTGATGTAGAAAAGTGAAAACATATGATTTATATAAAAACAGAAATTGTATATGATACACAGAATTTCAGCAAACTAAAGAGCATTCATTTATGATTTATGTCATTTTATATAGCCTGGCCTCCCATATGAGCCAAGCATGTGATTAGTATATACCATTGAAGGTGTTATATCTATTTATTAAGTGCAAAGAAAAAGTGCCCGTTGATATTTCCAGAACTCCTAGCTTCTTGTGCTGTTTGCAAGTAAGGCTTTTTGTTGCCCCAATCCATTTTCTGTCCTAGGGTGACAACACTGCACCTCCTTAGCTACAATACAAGGAGTGAGAATTGTCACACTAGAATACCAAGTATATTACATGGAAAATCAATGCACAAGCCACATCTAAGGACTGGTAAGCTGCAATATATTACAGTTTTGTTCTTGGGTTTCAGCAAGCTTTATCCAAATAAGCATATTGTATAATCAGGTTTTCCATCCTGCCCATTCTGTATTTAGCAGAGACTGATTTGTTGTGGGTTGGTTTAATACAGTACAAAGGAAGCATTTATTGGCAGATGTCTAATATTAGGTATACACATACTGAACTGGCCATCAATTTGTAAATTAATTACCCAATTACCCATCTAAATTATTTAATATGAGTATACGTAGTGTAAACTAGGTCTGCCAATTACCCAGTAAGGAGATCGATTGCCATTATAATTATATTGATATTATTAAGCTTATGAGAAACCCTTGTAAAACAATATTTAAAGAACCAATCATTTTAGGAGCACAGCAGACATTACAAATCAGGCTGAAATATCTAAGCCTTGTGTTCATTTCCCCGTAACACAATTTATCCTATTTCAGGCTCATTTCTTTCCTTTTTAGAAGCACTTTGCCCAGCGCATAAAGACTTCATTTATTTAACTTTGATTACTCGAATCAGACAAGCAGTGAGGTGGTTGTCACCCCGCAGAGTAAAGATCACAATGGTGCAGAGCTTTGAAAAAAAGACAGTTAATGAAAAACTTCACCAGGGATCCGTATATGAGCCTGGCCGCTTCCACCGGCCCACACAGAAGCCTCAGATCCCTTAAGCTGCACTTTGATGAGCTGCTGCAACAGCGTGTTGATGAAAGCAGGGTCACCGACCACTGGGGCCTCCGCACTCTGCTGAGCCTTCAAGTTAAAAATCATTCAGCCTTGTTTGACTAAACTTTACAAAACCTCCTAATATCTGATTAGACGCCACTGAAAAGCATTATCTTTCCTTATATATCTGCTCGTTTGGCTTCAATTTTTTCCTCTTTTTCCATGGGAATTAGGCTGTGAACAATATCAACAGTCTGAAAGGGCAGATGTTAACTTAGACCAAGAAGTAGCGATGGAAACTCCTGCACCCTGCAGTGTGCACTATCCTTTCCTGACTTGATGATGGTGGGGGTAACAATTATCAATTCAGGGGTATTGAGATTTTATAAATTGCAATACTACAAATCTGGATGATCTTTAGTTTTAATGATATGATGTCAATTTTCATATTTTTGGTCACTATACCTATACCATATTACACACCCCAGAACACAAATGCAGCAGTATATAAGCTATATGGTAGCATGCTGGGAGTTCTATTTGTGAAAGGTCAGTATTTTCAAACCAATCTACTCATGACTGACTAAGAATAGGAAAGTTATATGTGATTAGTTGAGAGTAAGTTTTACTTCTGATTCACTTTCAATTGAATTATTTTATTTGCCTGGATTTAGATTGGAAGTAATAAGTCACCCTGTGTATACCCAGCTGTTGTGTTTTTAAAATATATTGATTTCTGAGTTTGTCTAGCAAAGTTTTTGCAATGTAATGAAAAAACTGAAAATTTTATTTTGGACCCAATGTGATAATTATACATCCAAATAGTCTATAGGCACAATGAATGGTATGGTGACTACCCTTTTATTTTGATTAGGTATCAAATATAGACACTCCTCACTTAATGAATGAGTCTTGTTCTTATGATTAGGTTGTAAGTGAATTAAGCAAGAGGCACAATAAAAATACTTGAGAACTGTAAATGCTAATTGTAAACAGTAAGCAACTGTGGGAACAAGACTCAGGACAAAGACTGAGAAAAAGTGATGCTGGATGGGATCCTTGATGCTGAAACTCTGCACTGCCATTTTCAGGACCAAAGTTCTCATACAGCATACAATACCAACTAGCTGGTTGTATATCCAAGCATTCATTAAACAGGTAGGTCATTAAGTGACAAGTGTCTGCACCATATGGGTATATTGCCAATGGTGAAAGATAAGTCAACCAACATGACCCAACAAATCTTTCAGCATATGAACACTGCAATCACGATTCTAAACAATAGAAATGTCGGTGAGACTGCGATAGAGCACTGCTCCAAACCATACATGATTGCTTCACCACTCAGCAGTACTAAGTGACTGCTTTGATCTATTACATATAGAAGACAGCAGATTCGAATAAGCCGATTGTATGACCCCGGTACAATGAAGGGCACCAACAAAGACCCCTCCTGTGTTTGCAGCAAGGCACGTGAGTTTGTCGAATTAAATCTCCAAGTTATTGTCTCCATTCGTACTAGTTGTGTGTTTGTGTTCAGAACCCCATGGGTTGCCTTTTATTCTGTGTGTAGGAAGAGCTTTCTTTGGGGATACACAATGTATTCCTTCTGTAATGAAATCTCTCAGCCATGAAACTATTTGTTGATCACTTTTAAATTGTCTGTAAACTACAGTGATCTTTGCACACTTTAATAACTATTTGTTTATTGCGTTCCTTAAAATGCCACCTTCTGGTTCATTGTAATAAATCCTCAGGATGTGGGTCTTCCCAGAACTACAAAAGATTGGGTCCTGTAGTACAAGTTATGTAAAGCCCTTCTAAATGAAGCTTTATCATTGGATTTTACACCACTATAAACTAAATATATAATAGCAAAAATAGGAAAAACCTCTGACACAGCACGCTATATAGAGACATACAGTATATGTTCAGATTTTTTTTCCTGATGGTAATAATGTAATAATAATAAGGTGTCCCATGGTGTAGTCACTGTTAAAGGAAGGGAATAGTATCTATCCAACATGGAAACCAGTAAATATAGTTTTGATATAAAATATAGTTTTGGGGCAAGAGGTGAGCTAGGGCTAAATAGACACTTGTAGCTAGGGTTATCTAGTACAGTAACCCACCTCCTATTTTTGTGTAAAAGGGGAGGGAAAGGTATTCTATAAGAAAAGATATGCGATGAAAGACATCAATTTTAAGCGGGACTTTTAAAGCCAATACCATCAATATTAATTACAAAAATAACAAAATTTTAATAATTATGAACAATAAAAACAACCATAATTTCAAATACATAAAACACAATAAAAATGTGGGTGTATATAATGACCTCTCCTTACAGAATACCCCCAAGGGGTTTAAATTTGGAATTACTTCTTGACGTGCTTCGCAGAAAACATCTGCTTCTTCAGGAGGAAGGAGAGAAGTCTAAACCCATATAAACATATATTACTCTCATGTATGGAAAATACAAGATAAAGAACAAACCTAAATCACAAAATTGTCCAAAAACAAAAATACAAATATACAAAATGAAGTATTACATAAGTATGCATGATGAGTCATAGCATCTCCAAAACAGCAGGTCTTGTGAGGTGTTCCCATATGCTGGGGTGAGTGGCTTTGGAAGGATAACCAGTGAACCAGCAACAAAGTCATGTGCATCCAAAGCATATCAATACATGTAGGGAGGAGGCTAGTATCTCAAATCCAATCCCTGGAAATAGTGTAATGCTTTGTGGGGTTCCATGTTTTTTGTTTTTTGTTTTTTTTTACAAAGGTGGCTAAAGTTGTACAAACTATGTAACTTTTTAATAATTTATTTTACAATAGTGACAAAAATAGTTGTAGGAAAAAGTGATACAGTAAGGAAACAACTGCTCCAATGACAGTAATGACAGCATGGGTTCTATAATGTGAAAATGCCAGTGATGCAGGTTACCCAACACTGCTGTCACTTCTATCACAAATGTGTCTATGAGGACTCCAGACAACCACTGAAAGCGTCTGCAATAGGCATCAGCACTGGACCATGGAGAGATGAATAAAGATGGCCTTATGAATCACATTTTTTTTAGATCATCTGGATGTCTGGGCATATGTTTGTATTCACCTTGGGAAGAGATGACATCAGGATGCATTAACATAAGAAGACATGCCAATCAAAGCAGTGTGATACTAACGTTTTGGGTTCAGATAGCACAGGACACCTTCAAAAGTCTGAGGAACATTCCTTCATAGCTCAGAACTGCTCTGGTAGCAGATGGTTTAAATGTCTAGACTGATCAATCAATTTTCTCTTTATAGTTAACAAAGCATCCATTAGTTTATGGGTGAACTGCATGGGAAAATTAAGTGCCCATGATGGAACCTTCAGCATGTGGTACATTACTTTGGGTCCTTTTCACCAATAAGTCTATAGAAAAGATTATGCTTTATATTGCTGTGACAGGGGATTTTCTCCCCAAACAAGTAAATGTGTAAGCTTCTTATGTCAATAATATTGATGTTAATGAAGTTACTGTGTGATAATGACACAGCACTGACCAGTAATCACTGTTCTTCCTAGAGCCAGTGGAGCAAAATTAGAGATGGTCTTATTTACTAATCTTTTTTAAAAAAAAAAATTATTAGGTACTAGGATCCAGGGGGTTTATGTGGGCACCCAGGATGTACCACTAATATTTCATGGACTACGAAAACACTCCATCAGTGTCCTATAATTTGCCATGTAGTCATAAAGCTGATTTTAATGTATAGAGAATCACTATAAAGACAGAACAAAAGACCCCTGGTAATAAAGTGATCAAAATGACAGATGAAATCTCCATAGTGAAATGTCCTACAGCAAAACCTATTAGTGAGGCCTGCAGGAGCCCTGGACTGGGGGTGTATAGGATTAACCTCTGACCCAATAGATCTGCTGCAATGCTTTGATACAACTAAGAGATTAACCTATTTGTCACAGGAGTGGCTTGCAGCATGCTGCAAAAGAATATATTTACCAGCAAGAAACAAGGATTAATTTTACTGAAGAGGCTATGTTTAGGCATTATGAATACATTGCAGTCAATATTAGTGCCCTGCGTAGCTATAAATTATTCTTCATTTCTATCCTAATTAGGACAACAAAGTTTTTAAATAAACTGTTGCAGCATTTTACACTTTATTCCAATAGTTTTTAGGGCTCATTTTGACTATGCAATGTACTTTGCTAAACACCATGCAATTAGTGGGATGGGCTGCCCAATACAACACATTACACCCAAATGTATTGCATGCTGCAATCAGTAAGGTATATGGCAAGACATGGCCACGTGTTGCTGCTTTGCAAGATGCATTGATTGGTAACCCATGTAGCAATGCATGTGCTCTACGTTACACAGCACACTAAAACTATAAAAAAAACAGTACTAGTGATGTTTTTCATTTTGACGTTTTTCATATTTTGGAAATATTGTGTAAATTAAAACAAACTGATGAGTGAAATTCAGCGTAATTTTTAACTATGATTATATATGTATGTGTGTCAAGATAACTTGAAGCGCTGGTTACAGATGTTCATCAGGGACAGGAGGTCTAACATCAAGAAGAAGTAGAGGAATTCAGGCTCTGATGCCTGCTAAACTATAAGAAGTTGTTGAGAACAAATAGCCAGAATCTTGGGCAATGTTGCCCCATATATGTACCAATATATGGTTATGAATCATTATTACAATTCTGACCAATGTTTTGATAAGGTTTGCTGGATCACCCATGTTCACCCATGATAGTCTACCTTCTCTAGTGTTGGAAAGCTTTAATAAATCAGGTGAGAAAACAAGTGAGTCTGCAGTGGTACTGAAATTCACAAATAGTATAAACAAACAATACAGAATTGGTAGAAGGGTTCAGGCAGAAAATATAGGAGCCATGAGTATGCCTATTATTTGCACAGTTTATTTCATTTTGGAAAAGGGATTATCTTACCAGGCAGGAGTACCAGGCAGAATGTGTTAGCTATAGACAATATCATGTGGATACCACCAGACACCACTGGACAGCTGAAAATTGGAGGAATAAAAAGATCTCTTGATTCAATAAGATGTCACTTTAACATTCATTTAAACTTATGACTACCTTTAGGCTGCATATAAACTTCCAATAATTATCGTTGGAAACGAACAACCGATCGGCTGAAAATCATTCACAAAAAAGGTGACCAACGACTGACCGACAACGCTGATGAACGAGGATTGTCGTTGGAACTGAACGACCGTCACAGCAGATCCGATTGGCCAACGATCGCTCACTATCTATGGTCTGTACAGTCATTCAGTGATCATCCATGTTTCTGCAACACACTTACTCCTTTACATGTCTCTCCCTGCATCGTTCAAATAATTATATCTAGTGTGTGTACATTATTGGTGGATTATTGGTACCGTTACAGCATGTACAGAATTGTGCACAATACGATCGTTCAAATATAACCGTGCATAATCAATGATCGGTCGTAATCGTTTGTTTTCTAACGATAATTATTGGAAGCGTTTACCTAGCTTTAAGTAATTGTACCAAGGATGAAGGATGTCATGCAGACATTATTGGAGTGCATGCATGTGGACAGGATAAAAAGAGGTTGATCAGCAACATTAAAAAGAAAGAAAAACATGCAAACAAGAATTTTACCAAAATAAAAGTGGCACCTAAGTACACAATGCTACAGCAAACTTTAAAAAATGTGCCTCAGACCAGAAATCACACAGATCTTACAGACCCAAGTCATCATAAGGTCCCCCAAGCCCCATTATAAAAGTCACCTTGTTTTACCCCAGACAATAAGGGGCTGAATGACATACATAAACTCATACACCCTATTCATTAGATTGTCCCCTGATACATTGTGGATACATTTAATATACCATGCTGCTATGTGCGGATTTTTCTCATGTTATCTCTTTGTTGAACTCTTTTGATACAATAAGAAATTATAAGGCCACAAAAGCAGGCAATTTATTTTCTTACACAACCTGCCAACCAACCAGGCCATCCTCCCTCGTTTCTAAAATTCTGCAGGACATTGCTGCACAGTGAGACCCTTGTTCCTTTTTCAGAAACTGTAGACATTGTGTTTGGGAGAAACAGAGGCTGCAACAGCCGCTTTTGTGGTGAGAGAAACATTAAAGACAATAGCCCAATCATGCAAAAAGTGTTAATTTGACATCTGCTACAATGACAACTACCCAGATGATCAATGAACGTCTCTGGGGACTGGATCCCAGCACTATAGAACTGCATGGCCCCTTGTGCACTGAGGGCTGAGTTCTTTTTCCTTATTATACTAATTAGATTACCTAGCACTGCCTGTTCTCCAGGTGCTAAAGCGGGAGCAGAGGATTCTGGCAAACTGGAATGTAGCTATTGTTGCAAACAGGAACACAGAAATTCATAGAGCTGGACATTAAAAAAGCAATTTAGGAAATTTAATCCAAATCTCACACGCCAATTCTGTACCATATATACCAAGTACAAACGTGTACATTTCACACACTGCAAAACAAGAAAAGTAAAATAGGAATCATTACTAGTGAAGCACAAACATGCTAGTGGGGCATAATAACTGCTCTTACAAGTTATATCTAGCTTTGTAAAGATGATTGAGTAACAATTGATTGCCATGTTTTATTTAGCTCTTCACTTTTGGTCAACCAAATAGGCAGCATTTACTACATTATTCTTTCTAGTAATAAGGAATATAAAATTCTTTAGGTATCCTCTTTTATGCAGCCCAAGAATTGTCTATTGTAGTAAGAACAATAAATCTTACTAATAAACTGATAATGACAACATTTAGGTTTGTCCCTTAAATAACACGGCAGTTATACTGTACATAGGATC
>NC_092861.1:54361840-54371121 GCF_032062135.1 Pyxicephalus adspersus
CAGGTTGCAGACCCCTGACCTAGGCTAAAGTCCAGGGCTCCGTGGATGTCAAGGGGAATACAATCTTCCTCCTCCTGTAGTAAGCCAGAGGGATATCAAAATGATCAGAACTGTGTCCCTTAAGTCAGTGGTCACCAACCTTTTGGTTGTCACAGACTGCTAATTTCACGCACGGACTCCAGACTGTGCATGCACAGGGGAGCCATGTGTCACTAAAAGGGGAAGACACTTCCTCCAGAGTGATGTCATAAAGCCAGAACTAGCCAACTCTCCCATCGCAGGTCGGAATCTTTGATGGGATAGTGAGTGGGTTGTGTCCAGAGACAAAACTCCCTGAGCCTGTGATCTGTACGGTGGACATGGTCCGCTGCTCTGGCCGGTGCGTCCCCCCAAGCGGGGTCCTTCTCCTGACTTTTGGACTGTTTTTTTCTGCTCTCATGTCTTTCTTTAGCTAGAAATTGTAGTTACAACTGTAAAAAGGCTTTTAATATATATATTTATATATATATATATATATATATATATATATAATTTATTAACACAATCAGTTTTAACACAAAGCAGAAACAATTGCTGACTTTTCGATATGTTGTTGTACATCAGGGAATGCTGTGGCCCATTGATAAATGAGGTTAAAAATTTGTTCTTCTTCTACTTTGCCTTATTTTGTAAAGAAGAGGCAGTTGTCAAGTTTAAACAGTAAAAGATCAAGCAGATCACTTGTAAAATCCACTTGAGAGTAAAGGGAAAGCTTCTTTCAGCAGAAACTTGCAGTTGCCATGGATGAATGGATGATGCTTAGGATGAGTTTGTAGGTTTAAGTTTTATATTGGGAGAGCAAACATTCCAGACACCCAATCACAACACCAGTGCTGTTTGCCTAAAGTGTAACATCACAAATCACAAGCTGTATACTCCATGATAACAAAGAGAATTGTATTATCTCCCACTTGTCAACAGTGTTACAGTGCTGAAGACTTTTGTTCAATATTTGTGCAGTCACAAATAAAAGAGCATGTTCTTTGTATTCACTATTAGGTGATCCATCCTAGAAGGTCAGCGGTGAATTGCTTACTAGAAGACAATTGTGTCATTTGCTCTGTGCTAATGGCTGGCTGTGAGACCCTATATTACATTTGGTATTGGTGTTTAGCTTCAGTGTGCTATGTTTCTACATCTCATGTGAATATGTTTAACTCCTGCACTGAAAAAAATTGACATTTATCCATATTATGTATCTAGCATACACAAGTTCTTCAACTAGCTAGACAATATAAGTTAAATTCGATCCAGTATATTGAAAACACTGAATTAATCCAATCGATTGTATATACAATCAATTTTTGGGCAAAGGGAAAACTAATTGGACAATGCAATTTTTCTTGTTTGTTGGTAAACCTTTGTTTTGTAATCAAAACCACTTTTGTGGCACATTTGATATTTCAGTCAGATATAATGGTGAAAACATTCATAATATCGATCAAATATAGAACAAGCGGATGCATGGAACACAGAAATTGATTTACATAGATGGTAATGATGACAATCTCAATTAAAAATACCATCAAGAGAAATAATAATGATTTATGTCAAGTATTAGAAGTGACAAAACACAACAAGATTGGGACTGGTAAAAACTATAGTACAGTGATGTATGCTTTGAACACCTGCACTGAGTTGGCTGGAATGTGAAAATTCAGCATAGGTAAAATGCAGAATGCAGCACAGTTCAAAGAGTTTAGTAGTACTAGGTCATATTGTATGATCCAATGCGGTTTGTCATGTCTATGCATTTCACTTGCTATAGAATTGCAGCCTGGCCGGTGAAAACAACCTTGGAGTATACCAGAAACTCATTAGCAGATTGATTTTGCTGAAACTAATTGTGTTCTGGTCTAGGCTTCTGAAAGTTACGGATACATTTTAAACTTTATTTTTCTATTATTCTAAGGGCTGCAGTTGTATGTAATGTATTGCACCACTGAAATTTTGCCATCTGGCCCCACTGTGATCTGAGAAATAGAATCTGGTTTCTTCTGCTTCATTAAAATACATTTAGAGAATCCAATGCCATAAGTAAGAACAATAACAAGTGTGTTTTTTAGATAAAACTACAAGAATAAAACACATGGGTGGGAATGACATTTTTCAGTAGAGTTTAGACTAAAACCTATAACTTGTTATGAGAGAATTAAGGATGCTGCTATTGCCAACAACTCCTGGTGCTTTAACTAGGGGACCTGCTTACAGATATGATAATTCTAGGTAAATAATGTTTTTATTAAAATCTAACAACCCACTAGAATTTAGTACCATTGCTTCCTGTTGATTAAATAAAATATAATAACTAAAGGGCAAACTCCAGCTCATAAAAAATACAGGAGAAGCTCTTGCTTTTAATACTCCATGTCTACAACATATCACCTAGAGAATCACTGTACTATTCCTCTTCCAGATTAAATGATGCCCAGCAATCTTTACCCTCTTCCTATAAGCCTGGGGTGTCAAGGACAGAGTTATGTAATGAAGTTGCCCTGGGTTCACTAAGTAATAATGCAAATATTGGCACCATTTTTTTACATGGTGCAATTGTATGAAGTATTCATATCCAACACCAGAGAAAGAAGAGAAGGAAGAGGACCCATGACAAGGTGTGATGATGGCTCCAAGAGAGGACAAAAACATGGAAGAAAGGGTCCAGCTTGCAACTGAGCTTTATTAATAGTTGAGTCTACAAAATTGATAGCATACTTGGAGAAACTATAATGGTCTGGGGTCAGTTTTATATTTGTAAAAACGTAAACACTCAAATTGCAATGTTTCATTCATTTATAAATAATATTTGTTGAAAAGGTTATCAAAGCACTGCAGCTTAGCATAAAATACACTACGCTACAAAGTTTTGTGGCTTAGTCTACCTGAACCATAGACCAAGCCATTTTATTAGTTATGATGACTTATTAATATATATGTTCAAACATTGGACATAGGAGTGAGACAATGGTTTTCATACAAACAGTAAAACTATCATTCTATCTGCTGGCTAAATTAAAAACCTCCAAATATTCACATAAATTTTTTTTTTTTAATTCCACTATACAAAAAAAAACAAAAACGGAGATTTTGTACAAATAACTTATGCATTCCATTTGAAGCCCCTATACTGTTCTGACACCCATGTGACTGTACAAGTCTGGTGTTTAATCCATGAGGTCCATGCTGAGAAATGAAAGAGACAGCCCATGTCTTTACTCCAAACAAGTGGCAAACACAAGCTTTCCATTATACAGGGCAAGGCTCTGCCTTTTGTTGCTACATTTTATCCTGGCAACCATTGGCCTTTATTTACTGTTTGCCAAATGGATAAAGTACTTTGCCTTAGGTGTCACCTGCTGATCCTCATGAGTCATGAATATTCCTCTAATCCCTCTCTTCTCTATCCTAGAAACCTTTTTATCTGACATGGCCCCTTTCAAGGGATGCTCTGGTCCTTGGCATCTTATCTGATCCCGAGACATCACAAGAACATCAGCTTCTGTTTTCAAGTAGAATTTCCTTTCTTTTCTACTGACAACTTCTATTGTCTGCTGTAAGGACGAGAAATGATGTCCAGAAAAGACAACTAATAATCTTTTCTCCTTCTTTATAGAAAGAAAGACACTTTCTTCAAAGCATTGCCAGTGGCTTATGCTTTATCAGGTACTGCATTTCAGCTTACATATAGATAACAAAAGCAAAGTTTTTTTTTACATATGGAGATTAATGCAGGAGAAAACAAGCAGCATGAGTAAACCACACTCCACCTAACGGCTTGTTTCATAGGTTTTAGCTTTGTATGTTTTGAGCATTATGATAAAACATAACCAAACATTATCCTAGGTGAAAAGGATGCATTTTTAAACAAGTAATAGATCCGTCCATATAGTCAGCAGAATTATTATGAAAAGTATAATTTTCCTGTAAATGTTGAACATGGTATGGCCTTCTTCTGTCCCCCAGTTGATCAAGAAGTCTTCCATCATATGAAGGGCCAATAGCAAGGCTGGGAAAGTGCAAGGGGTGAAACCAAATTAGACCTAAATCAAAGAAAATGTTTAAACAGTAGAGCAGTTACAGATTTCACTTATTATATTAATAAGCCTTCAGTTGATTCCCAGACTGGAGTTCTCATTTAAGCCTGAGATATTTCTACTTGTTACTTTTTATTATTGTTTGCAGTGGATCATATTGCTTTATGGTTCAGTTTTGACACTCTTGCGCCCATATGTAGGCACTTTTGGCAGTGATCAAAAGTCTTTAAGGGCACTTTGGCTGGGTCACTGCCATTGTTCACATCACCGATCAGTGAATTTAATGTTTTAGATGCTCAGTGTATGTGCATTTAGGGTATTTCATATATTATAGCCCCCTTGGGTAGACAGCTCTTCGACTGCTGGGTGTCCGATCTTGGATTTGATGCTAGCAGTTCCAACTGACTGACTGACCCTCACCAGGGCTCCCAACATACCTTCATCGGGCAGATGCCACAGGGGTCAATAGTATGTACCAGAGGGTGCAGGGCTAAGTGGTAAGTAATGCAGACGGTTAGGGTCAGTAATGGGTAATTTAAAGTGCAGAGGTAGCTTATATTATAGGATCATCACTAACGGAGTGATCATGTGCTACACAATCTGGACACCCACATGACACTGAACTACTTTTCCTTTGCTTTCCTTCATGTCATCTGCATCCTCCCTCCTTTTTTGTCATGTTTCCTTTTTTTCATGTAAATTTTTATTGAAAGTTTTAAGGTTATTACAAAGAGAAAAGAATTTAGATATCAGTACACATCAAACATACACATCTAAACAGTATCAACCAGTTAGCCAAAATTGTACAAACATATGCCACTGCAGAAATAACATCAGTAGAAAATTGTTTATCACAGGTTATTAATAGTGATAAGTAAACTAAATACTTTCATTTTCAATAATTTTTTTCTCTGATATATAATCATATAGCATGCAAAATCCCTAACGCTAGAAAGCGTATACTCTGTGGTACAATAAGAAAGGAAAGAGTAAGAAAAAAAAGAAGTGTCTGAAGACAGGGAGAAAAAATAAAAAAAAACAAAAACAGTCAGTAACTAATATATACATAGAGAAGTAATTTAACTGCACAGAGGAAGGGTGTAGACTACTAACCCTATACCATATTTTCCCAAGCCTCACCACAGGCATAGTATTCAATTTAGTGTGTTCAGAATAGCATTAATCCCATTCGCCAGATATTGCTGCGTGTTTATTTAAACGATTAATCTAACTATCCTAACATTAATCTAATGTCTTGTATGTGCTTATAGAGATCTAGTTCTGTAGGAGGGGATGTTGATTTCCACCGTATTGTAATTAGGCACCTCACCACGGTTAGCACATGAACCATTAATTTACCTTGTAGTTTGGGGAGACCATGAACTGGGAGACCTAGTAGATGTGTTAGTGGTTCCCCATGTATAGGGGTAGAAAACAATTTAGAAAGGAGTCTATCAACCTGTCTCCAAAATAGGACAATATTTGGGCGGTTCCACATGATGTGGATCACCGTTCCCACTGTTTTCCACATCTCCAGCACAGGTTATTTGCTGTTGGATAAATGGCATGTAATCGTTCTGGTGTGAAGTACCAATGCATCGTTATTTTAAAAATATTTTCCTGATATATGGTACACCATGTGCTTTTCAGAGCCCTATCCCATAATATTTGCCAAATCTCCAATGGAACATGTCAGCCCAAAATCTGCTCCCATTTATGCATATAGGAGGGGAGATCTGGGCCCCTGTACCCACCCCAACTAATACTTGATAGATATCTGAAAACAGATGACATCTAACCGGCCCACCTAAACATGCTCCCACAAAAGATGCGAGAACATCCAAAACCATAGCTTTTAAAGCCTCCCCTATGTCTTTATGCCCTCTGTGAAATACCCAACTTTACTGTGAATGTGTTAGGGTAGGAAGGGTAATGGGCACTTTAAGACCATGCTTGAGCATGATGAATGGAGGTTTAGGAATTGTAAATTGTATTATAGGAAACAGGATGGTGGGTATGTTTGTATCAAATCTGAAGTTCAAGTTTTTAGTTTTATTTAGGAGGCAACTTCAAAACCTTGGAGACACAGTAAGGAATCTATTCAGATATTCCTGGTCCATTGCACATGAATGTGCATCACTTTCAGACACCTCAGTAATTTTAATTGGTTCTCCAAGCAGTAAAACATACCAGAAATCAGAAATGTACCATTTTCTGAGGCAGTTCATGGCTGTCCACTAAAGTGCATTGTGGTGTCCTTAAAAATAAATAGCAACAAATCATACCCATGTTAATGCATTGTGTTGCCATTTATTTTTAAGGGCACCACAATGCACTTTAGTGTACAACTGTGCAATGTAGTGAGCTGCCTCCAAACATTGTACGTCTGATTTTTGTTTGTTTTGTTTTGCACAATGCACCACAATGGATAGATTTGAATAGGCTCTCAAGAGAGACAGGGCACTTACAATATTATGTTTGATTTGGTATATTATAAATATACTTTATTGCCTACTGATACGTTTGATTAGATTAGTGAATAAAATGCTACAGCACTTAAAATATTGGGAGAAGAGGGAGCACACATGCCCTAATCTGACACTTCCTTCTACATGTTCTCAAATTACTAAAGAATGGAAGCTGATTGCAGGCACATACGTATCATATTGCTGTACATTCAATGTAATATAGTTTTTTGCTCTGTGATACATGCTTTCAATGTAATGGTAAATGTAATATAAAAATGCCCCATAATATAACGCAGCAAGGCTCAATTCTATCCTTTTTGCTTTTAGTAATAAATGAATACCAAAAGTGTCTAAGACACATGAATACAATCCCAGACTGCTCAGTCCAACAATCGCTGTCAATTTAGAAGCCAGAAAAGAAAATGATTTGAAACAAGACCAAGAGAAATGTACTATTTGGCTTGGGACAAGCCAGGAAACAAATGGTACAAGGAATGAGGTCAGAAAGGAATCGTACGCCCACCGGTTCACTGAATTCATTTACCTACCTCAGTGCACATTCAGCACAAATGAACAAGGGATGTTATGAAGCTTTAAGGTCAGTCACTATGCTGCAAGATGTGACAGGACTTTACTGGCCTTCAGCTTCTTTGTGTCTCACATATAATAGGACTACACAAGTTGAGCAGCCGCGGGACAAGCAATTTTACAAAAACAGCATAAACACTATGGAAATGCTAATGGTACTGTGGTTTGCTATATGCAAGACAAGACCTTTAGGCTTTATCACAGTCTAAACACAGTATTAGCTAAATCTGCAACAGAGAACAGCCAAACAGAACATCTCAACTTGTTACAGCATAGAAATATAGATGTCAGGCTGCCAAAATGTAAAAAAAAAGCCAATGTAAATCCACGGACTTACAGAGTAGATATTTTCCAAGACAGAATCCAAAGTTTAGCATGGATACACACCACAGAATTCTTACTGCTTGAAAATGTATTTTCCAGCATAGAGTATAAGTATAGTAGAAACTTAATATTATTAAAAATTTATTTATATGGCAGATAATCTGACATTCCCTGGTAGGAAATCTTCCAGGTCCATTTGTTTCAATGACAGTAATTGATTCTCCACCAAGGAATGTTTCAGGGAATGTCAGATTCACTGCTTTATAAATAGACCCCTAAGTGTACATAAAAAACAGCTTCTAATTGAAAAAATCTGACATAGGCATATTTAGGCTGCCAATGCAGACCTCTTAAGATCGATAACCTCTGGTTGATTCTTTGATACCGGGTCACTGAGAGTATGGAGAAGAGTTCTGACTTCTTTAGAACATTCATTTGCCCTTTTTTTTTTAGGTCTGCGTCTTGGACAATTTCGAGACAGGCAGAGCCAGGTGACAATTGCAGCCTCCACATTCTTCTAATAGGATGGATACTTAAAAATATACCTTGAATGAAAATTTAAGGTCTACAGCACTTCTTTTGTAGCTTCAATTGTCATGTAAGAAATTTTAGGTTAGACTATGTTTACACATGAGGATTCTGCTGCCTCTTTGGAAATGCTACATGTAGCTTCTCCCAGCATTCGCTCTAAAGAGAATTAAATTAGTAGTACTGGTACCTCTCACCGCCACTACCTGTCAAATGTGGTTAAAGAACCCGTGCTGCTGCAAGGAGCCAAATGGGATTGTTCCATCCCACAGCAACTGTGAAATCTTGCCCTTAGGGAGGGGAAAAAAAAAGCTAGTCACGTAATATATAGCTGGCTTTCAGCAGGCAGGTGTGACATCATTGGGCCTTCTTTCAGGGGATCCAAAATCTCAAGTCGTTCTAGCACTGTTCAGGAGTGACTTCTTAATGAAAGATTTGGAACTCTAGCTTTCTTAAGATCTTATAAGAAAACCCAGTGAAATCATCTCACTAAGGTGAGCTTGCTAGAAGCTGGGGTTATTTTATACTTCCTTAAGATTTCCTTTAGGTATTTTCAAGGTTTCCTTTATATTTCCTTTTTAACTCTGTGTTTATTATTTTGAAGGGAATACAAAAGAAGTGGAAATTGCATTTTCATGCAAGATTTACTTTCCAGTGTATGCAAAGCTATAATTTTGTTTCAGAAAACCAGACTGTTTTTATTTCTTTCAGAGGTCTGTCTGTGGAGAAATTTCCATGTACATCCTGCTTTAAACATTAAAGAAAAAAGAAGGGGAAACCTCTCTTTTAAAGTGTACACATAGCTGTAACTAAAAACTATCATTAGTAATTGTTTAAGCTGACCATTTCATGTACAGGCAGGTTCTATTCTATGAAGTAGGAAGTGAGAAGGATGGGGATAAGGCATCCTGCAACATCCCTCCCATTAGTAAAACAATAGCTGTCGCTTGTTCAGTGATCGGCCAAAGTGGATTGCAAAACAACTTTGTAAGACACCTGAATTGACACTGATTTTCATCCAAAATAATTTCCAACAATTACTTGTTTCAATGAAAATCTGGGGTTCATGAAGACCTTTAGTAGTCACCAGAACATGTGTCCCCAATTTTCTTTGCCTGCTTATATGGTAAGTTAATTTTTGGATCTCTTGGTCTTCAGTAGAAAGCAATTAAAAGACAGCAGACAACTTTAGGACTTAAGCTGCGTACACACTTCCAATTTTTGTCGTTGGAAAGGATCTTTCACGATCCTTTCCAACGACAAGGGGCTGCAAGATGCATGAACGGTGCTGTACATACAGCAC
>NC_092861.1:54371718-54376618 GCF_032062135.1 Pyxicephalus adspersus
TTTCTTATTCTGGGTGTCACATAATGAAATCTTGTCACAGGTAGTGGTAAACACATGAGAGAAGTTGTAACCCTTCTTCATTCTAGTAAATCTTAATAAAATAAAACAAAAATTTAGGCTGGAATTCGGCTTTATAAAAACAGTGGAAGTACACAAGACCTAAATCAAACCTAAAATTGTGCCAAATCAGTATTTAATGAGTTTTGGCAGAAAAAAAGACTAAAATAACTTTGTACATTCCAATGAAAAGTATATCATAAGGGTCTAATTAAGTGTTCCAAGCAATGGAGTACAAAGATATTACTGATCTGACAAACAACAGAACCTTATACAGAGATCCAGTTTGTGTAACTGAAAACAAACAAATGCTTATCTCTCCCATCTCTGATTGTCCGGGTAAACCATCTTAATTTAAAGGAACCTTTCCTGAGAAAACATTGCCGAATTGTGAAAATCCTGGTGTCCTACCCTTCAAACTAACACTCTGATTTTATTGCTTTTAGTCACTTCCAGGAAATATGTATAGGTGCTTCTGATTCAATTTTCCTAATACACATTCCAGGGTCAGTGACTCAAAAATTACTGATTCTGTCAGTGCAACAGCCAGGTAAACGGCATCTGTAGAAGCAAGTCAACAATGGCAGTTACTTTTTTCTCTTAGAAAAAGTTTAGGTTGTCTGGATGGGTAAAGAATGGAGTTGATCCCATGTTGGTGTTTATCTCCTAAAAGCATGTCAAAGACAAACAACAGCAACTGCTTAACTCCGTAGGATAGTTCTGAATATTCTGGGGCCTCATTTCATTTAAAAACTAAAACTGGTTGTACACCATAGTTTCTAGAATAAAGCCTTAAAAACTTAGCATACCTGGGCTTTATCTGATCATTCCGCAAACCCCCTGACCATTTGCACACACAACTATCGTTCAGTATAATCTGACCAATCATCCCATTACTACCTGGATACTACAATGTAGACAGATCTCCAACAATTACAATTACTCCAACAGGACTCTGTGCCATGAACATTGCAGGTATATCTCCTTGATTTCGCCTGGTCACTGTCTATGCACCCATTGACCAGCAGAGTCGATCAATTTGCAGCAAGGAACGTTCCCTAATCACTGTCATATAATGGGAATGCTCCTAAACACATTGCTGCATAAGCATAGCTGGACTGTTCGTGTACATTGCAGGGAGCACTCCTATTGGCTAGCAGTTGTTAAAGAACGAACCTTGTTGCATTTTGATCGAACAAAGAATGGACACTTCTGAACTATGGTGGAATATATTTATATTGTGAATGTCTGGATTTTTGTTTTTAAATCTAACGGTGGCATACTTCCCACCAACTCAAAAATTATTCATTTTGTTAGTTCCTTGATAAATTTCAGTTATTTCAAGGGTTCCTCTACGGTGAAAAGGTTGAGAAAGGCTGGTTTGGTCTGGTAAAAATATCTTGTATTGTATTGACATCTTAATCCACATATTTTCTAATTTCTAAGGCACTTACAAGGGTCACAAAGCCACTAGTTACTTTAAAATGACATTTATTTCAGGTTTCTTCCAGACATTCTACAGCTTACCATATACCTTTACAACACAGCAACATGTACAGCCAACACCCTATCTTTTGAGGCAATAAGCATTGATTCTGAAAAACTAAACTGACTGTAGAACATCTGAAATGATCTGATCACATGTAGTTTATCTCATTCTCCAGTAAAGAATATAATGACAGGGAAGTTTCACTGGGTAACACTACTTTTCATTGGGGCAGGTGAATCAAAATAATGCCGAAGGGCCATCTGCTTCCCATCACCAAGCTTAGATTAGAAAGCAGAAACATCACGGAGCAAACACAATATAATTAATCAGAGTATGACTATATATTCATGCAGTCTCCACAAGCATGTACTGGGCTTTTACTTTATTATTAGGTTACAATGCACCTGTTAGTCCATAGAACTCATATTCCTCAATGTGACCATGTAGATTGATTTTCTAGATTTGTTAATGTCTAGTAATGTTTTGCACATGGGAAAGTCTTTCAAGACAGCCTGAGACAAAAGGTTTGAGGATTAAGTGAACATTAGCATCTCAGAATGACTCAGAATCAGAAATGTGTTTTACCATAGAAACAATGAAAATGTTAACTGGTCTTTGATGTATGATTACGGATTAATACAGAAATTCCAGCATTTCTTTGTTGGAAAATAAAACGGCTGTGCATTTGTTATGAAACAGCCTGTGCCATGCCAAGCAGTGGTTCTCATGAACATATTCTAGGTCATATTTCACACTATGGATTTTTCTGACTGTATACAAACCAGAATTTGAGCCCGAGTCCCATGGTGCCTCCAAAAAGCCTGACCACTATCACAGAAGTTCCATAAAACGTGCTTCTGTTATTCAGTCTGCAAACGACAGCAAAGCGGTGTTTCCTGTTGCTGAATTAGTGAATTTCCACAAGGTGTTTTTTCTTTTTTCTAGTACATATAAATAAAGGGTTCACTGGTTGGTGAACATTCAATATATAGCATTAAATGCCCATATGCCACATCCCAAATATAGACCAAATTAATGTGCAGGGAAACGGGATTTAAACGGCATATATAAAACTCCTAAAATATTTTATTGGTACATCATATTAAAAAGTAAGGTAGGAGACATTACTTTTGCAGTGTCCCAGAATATACAATATACAGACAGAGTTTTACACCACAAAACGCGTCGATGATACACTGGCACCTCTTGTGAGACCTGCAATAATGTGGATAAACATCCCATGTGGATGTATGTCTGTATATTGTAATATAGGGACACTGCAAAAATGGATGTCTCCTACCTTACTTTTTAATATGATGTACCAATAAAATATTTTAGGAGTTTTATATATGCCATTAAAATCCCATTTCTCTGCACATATTGATTTTTTCTTTTCTCTAGACTAGAAAAGTTAGGTTTGGTCCTAGAAAATATACCAACTAAAACTAAATGTTTGTCATATTTTAAAGGTTTTTTTACACATTAGGTGTGCAAGTCTGCAGGATAAGGGACACACATTAGTCTCAGCATATAAAACGTATATGGATGAAATTACTGTTTTTCACCCACCATTATTTGGACCAATGAAGGTTTACAGATTCATTGACCCTAGTCAAGAGCTGCTTTACCTGCCTAAAGGTCTGTAACATAATGAGAAAAAAAAGAATTTAGGTTCTGATATGTAAAGTATTCAGCCAGTAAAGACTGATCCAACAGAGATCTAGGCAGGTGGACATATACAAATTAAATAAAGTCTTGCTAGCAAGCATTATGGGTTGTCCTAGGGTGGTAACAAAGCTCAGTACATTCAGCTCAATCATACCAATATTAACCATTCTGGTAATGATATCTTGTGCATGTTACTAAGTGCTACCCAAAATGGGTTACCAAGGTAAAATGGGGTTAAGACTGAATTACTAAAATACAATAGAAAGCTAGGGAGTATGCATCCCTTTTTTTACATAGGGAACTGTGGTCCTTTAATCTGATATTATGTGCCATCAGTCCTAATTAACCAAAGCCCGAAAAAACAAAAAAGAAACCAATACTTACCATCAGCACCAGAGAAAAACAGAGACTGTCAAACAGCTATGGGATGGCTGCAAAGTAAATCATTTATTGGAAACAGCACATACAGAGAGAAGAGAGGGCATAACAACCTCACAGACTGTGTGTAACCACATTTCATCAAGGACAGAGCCGTATAACAGATTCTATGCTCTAATCCCATATGTATTACAGTTCTCTAGGTAGTGTTCTGACAGCTTAAATTATGTTACTCTAAAAATAATAAACATTTTAGTGGGCTTGGGAATAAAATATGTCCAGAAAAACTCTTAGTCATGCAATTTATGGAAACAGATTAAAAGAAAAAAAAAAAAAGACACAGAAAAAAACTTTGTCAAATGGTATTTTATTTTCTTTGCGACCAATTACAATTGCATTTCATAAATACCTGGGTTGTTTTAACACATTACGCTGTGTGCATAGCAGTTCTAAGAGATGCCAAAGGACTTTAGTACTAGGCATGTATTTCAGATCTGGATATGTATTAACAGAGCTCAGCACAAGGTGCCCAACACATGACTGAAGCTAGAGGCAGCTATGAAATGGTTCTGTTTCCTGTTCATCGGATATACAGTTTCTAAAAAGCTTTTAAAGTCTTTCTATGGTGAACAGATTCTGTGTGATTCTAAAAACTGAACAAGAAAATCTGAGATCAAACTTGCTAATATCCAGAACATATACTAGGCATAAACATCTGATGTGGAGACGTATTGTCATCAGATTAAGAGGTAGTGAATTTCAACTTTTTTTTATCCAAAATGAATTAATAAGGAACACGGTGCATAACAAATTTATTAAAGGGTAATATGTATACCTTAAAAAAGGGAAAATATTTATAGGCGATAAGTTGGAAGAATGAAAAAGAGGGGCTAAAGAACCTTCAATGTGGTAAAGTAATAAGTACTTACTATAAAGTGATAGATCTACTATATATATATATATATATATATATATATATATATATATATATCTACCTAATCTACTCAGTCACCATCTAGATCAGTGTTTTTCAACCTTTTTAACATGGGGGAACTCTTGAAAGAATTTTCAGGTCTTTAGTAACCCCCTTCTATGTTTACTGGATCCACAGCTCACAGTATATTAGTGTGGTGGTCAGTATGAAGAATGCCTCCAACATTGCTGGCCAGTGGGATAGCTCCCACACTTACCAAAAAGACTATTGGTGTCTGTTAAACAGACCCTAGAGTCACAAACTGCTCTTTGCTTAAGGAACCCCAAGCAACAACTGGAGAAACCCAAGGTCCCTGGTTGAGAAACCCTGATCTA